>NW_025745827.1:254947-284947 GCF_021184085.1 Oncorhynchus gorbuscha
GAGGGAGAGAGAGTGGGGGGAGAGGGAGAGAGAGAGAGGGGGTGAGAAGGCAAGAGATAGAAAGAAAGATCGGGAAGAAAGAGAGGGGAGAGAAAGTGAGAGATAGAAAGAAAGATAGATAGAGATAGGGAAGAAAGAGAGATTGAGAGACAGAGAGAGAGAGAACAGTACTCAGTGCTTCCCCGTTCCCACCAGAACTATAACCTTTTTATTTAACTGTGACTCCTCTCTGACTCCTCAATGTTTAAACCTGTTGGTCGTCTGGTCGGTGACTCCTCTCTGACTCCTCAATGTTTAAACCTGTTGGTCGTCTGGTCGGTGACTCCTCTCTGACTCCTCAATGTTTAAACCTGTTGGTCGTCTGGTCTGTGACTCCTCTCTGACTCCTCGATGTTTAAACCTGTTGGTCGTCTGGTCGGTGACTCCTCTCTGTTTCCTCGATGTTTAAACCTGTTGGTCGTCTGGTCTGTGACTCCTCTCTGTCTCCTCAATGTTTAAACCTGTTTGGTCGTCTGGTCTGTGACTCCTCTCTGTCTCCTCAATGTTTAAACCTGTTGGTCATCTGGTCTGTGACTCCTCTCTGTCTCCTCAATGTTTCAACCTGCTGGTCGTCTGGTCTGTGACTCCTCTGTCTCCTCAATGTTTAAACCTGTTGGTCGTCTGGTCTGTGAATCCTCTCTGTCTCCTCAATGTTTAAACCTGTTGGTCATCTGGTCTGTGACTCCTCTCTGTCTCCTCAATGTTTAAACCTGTTGGTCGTCTGGTCTGTGTCTCCTCTCTGTCTCCTCAATGTTTAAACCTGTTGGTCGTCTGGTCTGTGACTCCTCAATGTTTAAACCTGTTGGTCGTCTGGTCGGTGTCTCCTCAATGTTTAAACCTGTTGGTCGTCTGGTCTGTGTCTCCTCTCTGTTTAAACCTGTTGGTCGTCTGGTCTGTGACTCCTCTCTGTCTCCTCAATGTTTAAACCTGTTGGTCGTCTGGTCTGTGTCTCCTCTCTGTTTAAACCTGTTGGTCGTCTGGTCGTCCACCCAAAGCTCCACCCTAAGTCAATAGTCTAGGTGTTTGGTAAGGAGGGTAAACCCTTCCGTCAAACCTCCACCCTAAGCTCCACCCTAAGCTCCACCCTAAGTCAATAGTCTGGGTGTTTGGTAAGGAGGGTAAAACTATCAGGGAAGCTGTGACTCTTTCCAGGTGGGTCGGAGAAAGGTTTAGGTGTCAGAAATACTCTGCTGAAATGTTAATGTCCGTTGGGGGATTGGGTTAAGGTGGTCAGGTAGGCTTCCCCTGAGTCTCTCCGACACTCTTGTTTAGTGACAACAGCCGTGTGTGTGTGTGTGTGTGTGTGTGTGTGTGTGTGTGTGTGTGTGTGTGTGTGTGTGTGTGTGTGTGTGTGTGTGGTATGTGGTCCTCTGCTCCTGTTCATTTAGGGAGAATAGACATGTCACACATGAAACATGACCTTCATCCCCCAGACAGTTAAATCTACTGATATGGCACAGACAGGAGGGGCTGTGTGTGTCTGTCTGTGTGTGTGTGTGTGTGTGTGTGTGTGTGTGTGTGTGTGTGTGTGTGTGTGTGTATACGTCTCTGTGTGTGTGTATGTGTGTCTGTGTATGTATATGTAAGTGTGTATATATAAGTGTGCGTATATATATATATATATATATATATTTGTGTGTGTGTCTTTACAGCCTGTTTACTACATGTTGTATTGACAGGTTTTGGGTCACCCTACTAGCCTCATCTCAAGCCAATGGAAACTCTGCATCTTTCATGAACCTCAAGCTCGAGACCCTGGGTCTCGACCCCGCCCTGTGCAACTGGGTACTGGACTTCCTGACGGGCCGCCCCCAGGTGGTGAGGGTAGGCAACAACATCTCCTCCCCGCTGATCCTCAACACGGGGGCCCCACAAGGGTGCGTTCTAGAGGAGCCCTCTCCTGTACTCCCTGTTCACCCACGACTGCGGGGGCCACGCACGCTCCAACTCAATCATCAAGACCGGGGTGGCTAGTCTAGAGGACACAACAGTGGTAGGCTTGATTACCAACAACGACCGAGACGTGGCCTACAGGGAGGAGGTGAGGGCCCTTGGAGTGTGGTGTCAGGAAAATAACCTCACACTCAACGTCAACAAAACTAAGGAGATGATTGTGGACTTCAGGAAACAGCAGAGGGAACACCCTAGTCTATCCACATCGATGGAACAGTAGTGGAGAGGGTAGCTAGTTTTAAGTTCCTAGGGACACATCACGGGGGGTGACAAGTCTAGAATTGGTCCACTCACACCGGGGGACAGCTAGTCTAGTGAAGAAAAGAGACGCAGCAGCGCCTATTCAACCTCAGGAGGCTGAAAAAAATTCGGCTTGTCACCAAAAGCACTCACAAACTTCTACAGATGCACAATCGAGAGCATCCTGGCGGGCTGTATCACCGAGAAGGACCGGGGGCAACTGCTCTGCCCTCAACCGTAAGGCTCTCCAGAGGGTAGTGAGGACTGCACAACGATCACCGGGGGCAAACTACCTGCCCTCCAGGACACCTACACCACCCGTTGTTACAGGAAGGCCATAAAGATCATCAAGTGACATCAACCAGAACCACTGCCTGTTCACCCCGCTATCATCCAGAAGGCGAGGTCAGTACAGGTGCATCAAAGCTGGGACCGAGAGACTGAAAAACAGCTTCTATCTCAAGGCCATCAGACTGTTAAATAGCCACCACTAACATTGAGTGGCTGCTGCCAACACACTGTCATTGACACTGACCCAACTCCAGCCATTTTAATAATGGGAATTGATGGAAATGATGTAAATATATATATATATATATATCACTAGCCACTTTAAACAATGCTACCTTATATAATGTTACTTACCCTACATTATTCATCTCATATGCATATGTATATACTGTACTCTACAACATCGACTGCATCCTTATGTAACACATGTATCACTAGCCACTTTAACTATGCCACTTTGTTTACTTTGTCTACACACTCATCTCATATGTATATACTGTACTCGATACCATCTACTGTATGCTGCTCTGTACCATCACTCATTCATATATCCTTATGTACATGTTCCTTATCCCCTTACACTGTGTATAATACAGTAGTTTTTTTTGGAATTGTTAGTTAGATTACTTGTTGGTTATCACTGCATTGTCGGAACTAGAAGCACAAGCATTTCGCTACACTCGCATTAACATCTGCTAACCATGTGTATGTGACAAATAAAATTTGATTTGATTTGATTTGATCAAACATGCAACAGCCAAGGAGTCCTCAGAGAGAGAGACAGAATGAAGGAACAAGGACCGGGGGGGGGGTGAAGACCAGAGACCGGGGTGGCTAGTCTAGAGGAGGAGAGACCGAGGGTGGCTAGTCTAGAGGAGGAGAGACCGGGGGTGGCTAGTCTAGAGGAGGAGAGACCGGGGGTGGCTAGTCTAGAGGAGGAGAGACCGGGGGTGGCTAGTCTAGAGGAGGAGAGACAGGGGGTGGCTAGTCTAGAGGAGGAGAGAGTGAACGTGACTAGTCTAGAGGAAAGAAAAGAGACCGGGGGTGACTAGTCTAGAGGAGGAGAGAGTGAACGTGACTAGTCTAGAGGAGGAGAGAGTGAACGTGACTAGTCTAGAGGAGAAGAGACCGGGGGGACTAGTCTAGAGGAGAAGAGACCGGGGGGGACTAGTCTAGAGGAGGAGAGAGTGAACGTGACTAGTCTAGAGGAGGAGAGAGTGAACGTGACTAGTCTAGAGGAGGAGAGAGTGAACGTGACTAGTCTAGAGGAAAGAAAAGAGACCGGGGTGGCTAGTCTAGAGGAGGAGAGACCGGGGGTGGCTAGTCTAGAGGAGGAGAGACCGGGGGTAACTAGTCTAGAGGAGGAGAGACCGGGGGTGGCTAGTCTAGAGGAGGAGAGAGTGAACGTGACTAGTCTAGAGGAGGAGAGAGTGAACGTGGCTAGTCTAGAGGAGGAGAGACCGGGGGTGACTAGTCTAGAGGAGGAGAGAGTGAACGTGACTAGTCTAGAGGAGGAGAGACCGGGGGTGACTAGTCTAGAGGAAAGAAAAGAGACCTAGAGGGGGGTGGCTAGTCTAGAGGAGAGAAAAGAGACCGGGGGTGGCTAGTCTAGAGGAGAGAAAAGAGACCGGGGTGGCTAGTCTAGAGGAGAGAGAGACCGGGGTGGCTAGTCTAGAGGAGGAGAGACCGGGGTGGCTAGTCTAGAGGAGAGAGACCGGGGGTGGCTAGTCTAGAGGAGGAGAGACCTAGGGGGTGACTAGTCTAGAGGAGGAGAGAGTGAACGTGACTAGTCTAGAGGAGAAGAGACCGGGGGTGGCTAGTCTAGAGGAGGAGAGACCGGGGGTGGCTAGTCTAGAGGAGAGAGTGAACGTGACTAGTCTAGAGGAGGAGAGACCGGGGGTGGCTAGTCTAGAGGAGAGAGTGAACGTGACTAGTCTAGAGGAGAAGAGACCGGGGGTGGCTAGTCTAGAGGAGGAGAGACCGGGGGTGGCTAGTCTAGAGGAGAGAGTGAACGTGACTAGTCTAGAGGAGAAAAGAGACCGGGGGTGGCTAGTCTAGAGGAGAGACCGGGGAACGTGACTAGTCTAGAGGAGAAGAGACTAGTCTAGGGGTGGCTAGTCTAGAGGAGAAGAGACCGGGGTGGCTAGTCTAGAGGAGAAGAGACCGGGGTGGCTAGTCTAGAGGAGAGAAAAGAGACCGGGGGTGGCTAGTCTAGAGGAGAAGAGACCGGGGTGGCTAGTCTAGAGGAGGAGAGACCGGGGTGGCTAGTCTAGAGGAGAAGAGACCGGGGGTGGCTAGTCTAGAGGAGAGAAAAGAGACCGGGGGTGGCTAGTCTAGAGGAAAGAAAAGAGCCCGGGGGAGATGGACCCACTGGTTGCCCTCTAGGCTACAGAGAGCTGGTAGTCCCATCCACCAAACTACCAGGTGTGAAACAGGGAAGGGACTCAGGGGGTATGCTAATTTGGTATAGAGCAGACCTAACTCACACCATTAAATTAATCAAAACAGGAACATTTTACATTTGGCTAGAAATTCAAAAGGAAATGATCTTAACAGAGAATAATGTCCTCCTGTGTGCAACCTATAACCCCCACTAGAATCCCCATACTTTAATGAAGACAGCTTCTCCATCCTGGAGGGGGAAATCAATCATTTCCAGGCCCAGGGACATGTACTAGTCTGTGGTGACCTAAATGCCAGAACCGGACAAGAACCTGACACCCTCAGCACACAGGGGGACAAACACCTGCCTGGAGGTGACAGCATCCCCTCCCCCATATAGCCCCCTAGGCACAACTATGACAACATAACCAACAAAAATGGGTCACAACTCCTGCAGCTCTGTCGCACGCTGGGTATGTACATATTCAATGGTAGGCATTGAGGGGACTCCTATGGTAGGTACACCTTTAGCTCATCTCTTGGTAGTAGTACTGTAGACTACTTTATCACTGACCTCAACCCAGAGTCTCTCAGAGCGTTCACAGTCAGCCCACTGACACCCCTATCAGACCACAGCAAAATCACAGTCTACTTAAACAGAGCAATACTCAATCATGAGGCATCAAAGCCAAAGGAACTGAGTAACATTTTGAAATGCTATAGATGGAGTTTGGAAACCTACCAAAAAACAATTAAGCAACAACAAATGCAATCCCTTTTAGACAATTTCCTGGGTAAAACATTCCACTGTAATAGTGAAGGTGTAAACTTGGCAGTAGAAAATCTTAACCCTATATTTGACCTCTCAGCTTCCCTATCAAATCTAAATCTAAATCTCAAATAGAAAACACTTCTCCAATATTTTTGGCTCTATAACAAAGAACAAGGAGCAAAAACATATACATGATCAAATACAAATCTTAGAATGAACTATTAAAGACTCCCAGAACCACCTGGATTCTCCAATTACCTTGAATGAGCTACAGGACAAAATAAAAACCCTCCGCCCCAAAAAGGCCTGTGGTGTTGATGGTATCCTTAATGAAATGATCAAATATACAGACAACACATTCCAATTGGCTATACTAAAACTCTTTAACATCATACTTAGCTCTGGCATCCTTAGCTCTTCCCCAATATTTGGAACCAAGGTCTGATCACCCCAATCCACAAAAGTGGAGACAAATTTGACCCCAATAACTACCGTGGGATATGCATCAACAGCAACCTTGGGAAAATCCTCTGCATTATCATTAACAGCAGACTCGTACATTTCCTCAGTGAAAACAATGTACTGAGCAAATGTCACATTGGCTTTTTACCAAATTACCGTACAACAGACCATGTATTCACCCTGCACACCCTAATTGACAAACAAACAAACCAAAACAAAGGCAAAGTCTTCTCATGCTTTGTTGATTTAAAAAAAAGCCTTAGACTCAATTTGGCATGAGGGTCTGCTATACAAATTGATGGAAAGTGGTGTTGGGGGTAAAACATACGACATTATAAAATCCATGTACACAAACAACAAGTGTGCGGATAAAATAGGCAAAAAAACACATACATTTCTTCCCACAGGACCGTGGGGTGAGACAGGGATGCAGCTTAAGCCCCACCCTCTTCAACATATATATCAACGAATTGGCGCGGGCACTAGAAAAATCTGCAGCACCCGGCCCCACCCTACTAGAATCTGAAGTCAAATGTCTACTGTTTGCTGATGATCTGGTGCTTCTGTCACCAACTAAGGAGGGCCAACAGCAGCACCTAGATATTCTACACAAATTCTGCCAGACCTGGGCCCTGACAGTAAATCTCAGTAAGACCAAAATAATGGTGTTCCAAAAAAAGGTCCAGTCGCCAGGACCACAAATACAAATTCCATCTAGACACTGTTGCCCTAGAGCACACAAAAAACAATACATACCTTGGCCTAAACATCAGCGCCACAGGTAACTTCCACAAAGCTGTGAAAAATCTGAGAGACAAGGCAAGCAGGGCATTCTATGCCATCAAAAGGAACATAAAATTCAACATACCAATTAGGATCTGGCTAAAAATACTTGAATCAGTTATAGAGCCCTTTATGGTTGTGAGGTCTGGGGTCCGCTCACCAACCACGAATTCACAAAATGGGACAAACACCAAATTGAAACTCTGCATGAAGAATTCTGCAAAAATTCCTCTGTGTACAATGTAGAAAACCAAATAATGCAGAGCAGAATTAGGCCGATACCCGCTAGTTATCAAAATCCAGAAAAGAGACGTTAAATTCTACAACCACCTAAAAGGAAGCGATTCCAAAACCTTCCATAACAAAGCCATCACCTACAGAGAAATTAACCTGGAGAAGAGTCCCCTAAGCATGCTGGTCCTGGGGCTCTGTTCACAAACACAAACAGACCCCACAGAGTCCCAGGACAGCAACAGAATTAGACCCAACCAAATCATGAGAAAAACTAAAAGATAATTACTTGACACATTGAAAATAATTAACAAAAAAACAGAGCAAACTAGAATGCTATTTGGCCCTAAACAGAGAGTACACAGTGGCAGAATAACTGTGCAATCACAGCAGCAAGATTTGTGACCTGTTGCCACAAGAAAAGGGCAACCAGTGAAGAACAAACACCATTGGAAATAAAACCCATTTTCATTTTCCATTTTGTACATTAACTATTTGCACATCATTATAACACTGTATATCGATGTCACATGACATTTGACATGTCTCTTTTCCTTTGAAACTTGTGAGTGTAATGTTTACGGTTCATTTTTAAGGTTTATTTCACTTTTGTTTATTATCTACTTCACTTGCTTTGGCGATGTAAACATGTGTTTTCCATGCCAATAAACCCCCTTGAATTGAGAGAGAGAGAGAGATGGCAAAAGAGAGAGAGAGGAGGCATACTCCTGCCCTGTGATAGGCTATAATCATTATATGGGTCAACATCTTACATCCTACTTCCTAACAAAGAAGACCAAGGAAGTAATACCAAGAGGACTAAGAAAGTAACACCAAGACACCAAAGTTTGTAATACCAGGAGGACCAAGGAAGTAATACCAAGAGGACCTAGGAAGTAATACCAAGAGGACCAAGGAAGTAATACCAAGAGGACCAAGGAAGTAATACCAAGAGGACCAAGGAAGTAATACCAAGAGGCCCAAGGAAGTAATACCAAGAGGCCCAAGGAAGTAATACCAAGAGGCCCAAGGAAGTAATACCAAGAGGCCCAAGGAAGTAATACCAAGAGGCCCAAGGAAGTAATACCAAGAGGCCCAAGGAAGTAATACCAAGAGGACCAAGGAAGTAATACCAAGAGGCCCAAGGAAGTAATACCAAGAGGCCCAAGGAAGTAATACCAAGAGGACCAAGGAAGTAATACCAAGACACATAAGGAAGTAATACCAAGAGGACTAAGGAAGTAATACCAAGAGGACTAAGGAAGTAATACCAAGAGGACCAAGGAAGTAATACCAAGAGGACCAAGGAAGTAATACCAAGAGGGCTAAGGAAGTAATACCAAGACACATAAGGAAGTAATACCAAGAGGACTAAGGAAGTAATACCAAGACACATAAGGAAGTAATACCAAGAGGACTAAGGAAGTAATACCTAGAGGACTAAGGAAGTAATACCAAGACACATAAGGAAGTAATACCAAGAGGACTAAGGAAGTAATACCAAGACACATAAGGAAGTAATACCAAGACACATAAGGAAGTAATACCAAGAGGACTAAGGAAGTAATACCTAGAGGACTAAGGAAGTAATACCAAGAGGACCAAGGAAGTAATACCTAGAGGACTAAGGAAGGAACCTCTTCAAAACAAACAGAAATATTACAACCCATCTATGACCTGCAGTAGTGACTGAACACCATCCATCTGTTCTCAGAACAGCCTCTATTACATCATCACACTGAATGAATGAAATAAGAGCCTTGTTGCCGCACTGCCAGGTTCACCATGACAACCGAGCTGTAGGGAGGATGGGAGGATGATCATCGCGTTGCCGTGGCAGCCAGGTTATGTAACAATAGTCTCCACACTGCAGTGGAGGAGGAGGGGGATGTCTCTGTCTGTTATAATGTGGAGGAGCAGGAGGGAGATGTCTCTGTCTGTTATAATATGGAGGAGGAGGGGGGAGATGTCTCTGTCTGTTATAATGTGGAGGAGCAGGAGGAGGGAGATGTCTCTGTCTGTTATAATGTGGAGGAGGAGGAGGAGGGAGATGTCTCTGTCTGTTATAATGTGGAGGAGGAGGAGGGGGAGATGTCTCTGTCTGTTATAATGTGGAGGAGGAGGGGGGAGATGTCTCTGTCTGTTATAATATGGAGGAGGAGGGGGAGATGTCTCTGTCTGTTATAATGTGGAGGAGGAGGAGGGGGAGATGTCTCTGTCTGTTATAATGTGGAGGAGGAGGGGGAGATGTCTCTGTCTGTTATAATGTGGAGGAGGAGGAGGGGGAGATGTCTCTGTCTGTTATAATGTGGAGGAGGAGGAGGGGAGGGGAGATGTCTCTGTCTGTTATAATGTGGAGGAGGAGGGGGAGATGTCTCTGTCTGTTATAATGTGGAGGAGGAGGAGGGGGAGATGTCTCTGTCTGTTATAATGTGGAGGAGGAGGAGGAGGGGGAGATGTCTCTGTCTGTTATAATGTGGAGGAGGAGGAGGGGGAGATGTCTCTGTCTGTTATAATGTGGAGGAGGAGGAGGAGGGGGAGATGTCTCTGTCTGTTATAATGTGGAGGAGGAGGAGGAGGGGGAGATGTCTCTGTCTGTTATAATGGAGGAGGAGGGGGAGATGTCTCTGTCTGTTATAATGTGGAGGAGGAGGAGGGGAGATGTCTCTGTCTGTTATAATGTGGAGGAGGAGGGGAGGGAGATGTCTCTGTCTGTTATAATGTGGAGGAGGAGGGGGAGATGTCTCTGTCTGTTATAATGTGGAGGAGGAGGGGGAGATGTCTCTGTCTGTTATAATGTGGAGGAGGAGGGGAGATGTCTCTGTCTGTTATAATGTGGAGGAGGAGGGGGAGATGTCTCTGTCTGTTATAATGTGGAGGAGGAGGAGGAGATGTCTCTGTCTGTTATAATGTAGGGGTGGAGGAGGGGGGAGATGTCTCTGTCTGTTATAATATGGAGGAGGAGGAGATGTCTCTGTCTGTTATAATGTGGAGGAGGAGGAGGAGATGTCTCTGTCTGTTATAATGTGGAGGAGGAGGGGGAGATGTCTCTGTCTGTTATAATGTGGAGGAGGAGGAGGGAGATGTCTCTGTCTGTTATAATGTGGAGGAGGAGGAGGAGATGTCTCTGTCTGTTATAATGTGGAGGAGGGAGGAGGAGGGAGATGTCTCTGTCTGTTATAATATGGAGGAGGAGGAGGAGATGTCTCTGTCTGTTATAATGTGGAGGAGGAGGAGGAGGGAGGAGATGTCTCTGTCTGTTATAATATGGAGGAGGAGGAGGGAGATGTCTCTGTCTGTTATAATGTGGAGGAGGGGAGGGGAGATGTCTCTGTCTGTTATAATGTGGAGGAGGAGGAGGAGATGTCTCTGTCTGTTATAATGTGGAGGAGGGGAGATGTCTCTGTCTGTTATAATGTGGAGGAGGAGGGAGGAGATGTCTCTGTCTGTTATAATATGGAGGAGGAGGGGGAGATGTCTCTGTCTGTTATAATGGTGGAGGAGGAGGAGGGGGGGAGATGTCTCTGTCTGTTATAATGTGGAGGAGGAGGGGGAGATGTCTCTGTCTGTTATAATGTGGAGGAGGAGGAGGGGGGAGATGTCTCTGTCTGTTATAATGTGGAGGAGGAGGAGATGTCTCTGTCTGTTATAATGTGGAGGAGGAGGGGGAGATGTCTCTGTCTGTTATAATGTGGAGGAGGAGGGGAGATGTCTCTGTCTGTTATAATGTGGAGGAGGAGGAGGAGGAGGAGGGAGATGTCTCTGTCTGTTATAATGTGGAGGAGGAGGGGAGATGTCTCTGTCTGTTATAATGTGGAGGAGGAGGGGGAGATGTCTCTGTCTGTTATGTGGAGGAGGAGGGGGAGATGTCTCTGTCTGTTATAATGTGGAGGAGGAGGAGGAGGAGGAGGAGATGTCTCTGTCTGTTATAATGTGGAGGAGGAGGGGGGATGTCTCTGTCTGTTATAATGTGGAGGAGGGGGGATGTCTCTGTCTGTTATAATGTGGAGGAGGAGGGGGGATGTCTCTGTCTGTTATAATGTGGAGGAGGAGGAGATGTCTCTGTCTGTTATAATGTGGAGGAGGAGGGGGATGTCTCTGTCTGTTATAATGTGGAGGAGGAGGGGGAGATGTCTCTGTCTGTTATAATGTGGAGGAGGAGGGGGATGTCTCTGTCTGTTATAATGTGGAGGAGGAGGGGGAGATGTCTCTGTCTGTTATAATGTGGAGGAGGAGGGGGATGTCTCTGTCTGTTATAATGTGGAGGAGGAGGAGGGGGAGATGTCTCTGTCTGTTATAATGTGGAGGAGGAGGGGGATGTCTCTGTCTGTTATAATGTGGAGGAGGAGGGGGAGATGTCTCTGTCTGTTATAATGTGGAGGAGGAGGGGGATGTCTCCTCTCCTTTCTTCCCACAGGTCAGAAAAGACACTAAGAAAGCTAACGTCTGTCTCATTGCACTAAGCCTGCAGCTACAGCTAACAACATGTCAGACAGTGGGGATTCCTCCTTAGTAAAGTCAACGAGACAGTCCAGTGTGTTATGTGTGTTACCAGAGTGCTGTAGTCCATTGTGACTCCCCGACCAGCACCTGATTGAATGCAGTCAGTTAAGCAACTGACTAGGTATCCTCCTTTCCCTTCTCTGACAGAGAGTATTATGTTCTCACACACACACACACACACACACACACACACACACACACACACACACACACACACACACACACACACACACACACACACACACACACACACACACACACACACACACACACACACACACACACACACACACACACACACACAGAACACCTAGAACTAGTTTTAAAGACAAGGCACATTCCTTGAATACAAACAGCAGATGAAGGACTGAACGTTGTTATTTTGGAGAATGTCTCAACGACGTCTTTCAGGTTACAAGGTCGTCATTTTTTAATGGGATTTTCTCACCTTTTTCTAACAAAAGGGAATTTGACTGACAGCAGCTGTTGTGTTGTCATCCAGACAATCTCTCTGAGGTCCGCATGTCACTACTACTCTGAGGTGAGGTTCACAGTAAACTATCGTAACCATAGTGATGTGATTCCACTGAAGATCAGATTCACAAAACAAGAAGAAATTCAGCATCTTTACTTTCAAGAAACCAATTTCTCCTCAACTGTTTTCTTAAGGAGAAGTATAATAAATAATGCACAACCATTTCCAAGAACCTTTTGGGGAATAGCAACTTGACTTAACTTTCTTCATAAGTCTATAGTGAAGGACAGAAGACATTTCTTCTTAAGAAGGTTTTGTGAATCCGGGCTGTGATGTCATTGTTGCCATCTCCTTGGCAACACAGTTCATGTCAACACATCAGAGACAATCAGCGCTAAACTCAGGGGATAAGACACCTTTCTCTCACCGTTCTCACACCGAACACAAAGACAGGTGACAAACACTAATATCAGCCTTTCTCTGTTGCTACGGTAACACAAAACAGTGTGGTGATTGAGTCTGTCTATAACAGAACCACACCCTTCCTTACCTGAGACAGACAAGGTTAAGATTGGGCAAACCTGATCCTAGATCTGTGGTTAAATTAGTTTCTAATGGTTCAGGTTAAGATTGGGCAAACCTGATCCTAAATCTGTGGTTAAATTAGTTTCTAATGGTTCAGGTTAAGATTGGGCAAACCTGATCCTAGATCTGTGGTTAAGTTAGTTTCTAATGGTTCAGGTTATGATAGGTAATCCGATGCTAGATCTGTGGTTAAGTTAGTTTCTAATGGTTCAGGTTATGATAGGTAATCCGATGCTAGATCTGTGGTTAAGTTAGTTTCTAATGTTTCAGGTTATGATAGGTAATCCGATGCTAGATCTGTGGTTAAGTTAGTTTCTAATGTTTCAGGTTATGATAGGTAATCCGATGCTAGATCTGTGGTTAAGTTAGTTTCTAATGGTTCAGGTTATGATAGGTAATCCGATGCTAGATCTGTGGTTAAGTTAGTTTCTAATGTTTCAGGTTATGATAGGTAATCCGATGCTAGATCTGTGGTTAAGTTAGTTTCTAATGTTTCAGGTTATGATAGGTAATCCGATGCTAGATCTATGGTTAAGTTAGTTTCTAATGGTTCAGGTTAAGATTGGGCAAACCTGATCCTAGATCTGTGGTTAAGTTAGTTTCTAATGGTTCAGGTTATGATAGGTAATCCGATGCTAGATCTGTGGTTAAGTTAGTTTCTAATGTTTCAGGTTATGATAGGTAATCCGATGCTAGATCTATGGTTAAGTTAGTTTCTAATGGTTCAGGTTAAGATTGGGCAAACCTGATCCTAGATCTGTGGTTAAGTTAGTTTCTAATGGTTCAGGTTATGATAGGTAATCCGATGCTAGACAGATTTGCGGTTGGGGGAAAGCCAAGGGAGAACTTTTTCCACATTTTGTTACGTTACAGCCTTAATCTAAAATTTATTAAATAAATGTTGTTCCTCATCAATCTACACACAATACCCCATAACGACAAGGCGAAAACAGGTTTTTACAAATGTTAGCAAATGTATTAAAATAAAAAAAACAGAAATACCTTATATGAGACTGGAAATTGAGCTCAGGTGCATCCTGTTTCCATTGATCATCCTTGAGATGTTTCTACAACTTGGAGTCCACCTGTGGTGAATTCAATTGATTGGACATGATTTGGAAAGGCACACACCTGACTATATAAAGGTCCCAGAGTTGAAAGTGCATGTCAGAGCAAAAACCAAGCCATGAGGTCGAAGGAATGGTCCGTAGAGCTCCGAGAAAGGATTGTGTTGAAGCACAGATCTGAGGAAGGATACCATAACATTTCTGCAGCATTGAATGCCAAAGCGTCACGTCTGGAGGAAACCTGGCACCATCCCTACAGTGAAGCATGGTGGTGGCAGCAGGATGTTTTCAGTGGCAGGAACTGGGAGACTAGTCAGGATCGAGGGAAAGATGAACAGAGCAAAGTACAGAGAGATCCTTGATGAAAACCTGCTCCAGAGCGCTCAGGACCTCAGACTGGGGCAAAGGTTCAGCTTCCAACAGGACAACGACCCTAAGCACACAGCCAAGATAATGCAGGAGTGGCTTCGGGACAAGTCTCAATGTCCTTGAGTGGCCCAGCCAGAGCCTGGACTTGAACCCGATCTAACATCTCTGGTGAGACCTGAAAATAACTGTGCAGCGACGCTTCCCATCCAACCTGACAGAGCTGGAGAGGATCTGCAGAGAAGAATGGGAGAAAATCTGCAAATGCAGTTGTGCAAAGTTTGTAGCATCATACCCAAGACTTGAGGCTGTAATCGCTGCCACAGATGCTTCAACAAAGTACTGAGTAAAGGGTCTGAATACTTCTGGAAATGTGATATTTAAAAACAAAAACAAAATTTAATGTACAAACATGTCTAAAAACCTGTTTTTGCTTTGTCATTATGGCGTACTGTGTGTAGACTGATGAGGGAAAGAACCATTTCAGAATAAGGCTGTATGTGGGGCAATGGCGTAGGAAGGTTTTCCTACAACCACAGAGTTGTCAGTCACACCCTAGCTGGCTACACCCTGCAGTGCTTTACGTCTGAGGTAAAAGATTTTCCATCCAGAAGAAAATGTCTGTTTGTGCTGCAGCAGAAGGAGCCAGAGACTCATCTGGTATGGAGAGACTCGGCTGGAACACTGGCACATCTGGTATGGAGAGACTCAGCTGGAACACTGGCACATCTGGTATGGAGAGAGACTCAGCTGGAACACTGGCACATCTGGTATGGAGAGACTCAGCTGGAACACTGGCACATCTGGTATGGAGAGACTCAGCTGGAACACTGGCACATCTGGTATGGAGAGAGACTCAGCTGGAACACTGGCACATCTGGTATGGAGAGACTCAGCTGGAACACTGACACATCTGGTATGGAGAGACTCAGCTGGAACACTGACACATCTGGTATAGAAGGAGACTCGGCTGGAACACTGACACATCTGGTATGGAGAGAGACTCAGCTGGAACACTGACAGATCTGGTATGGAGAGAGACTCGGCTGGAACACTGGCACATCTGGTATGGAGAGACTCGGCTGGAACACTGACACATCTGGTATGGAGAGAGACTCAGCTGGAACACTGGCACATCTGGTATGGAGGGAGACTCAGCTGGAACACTGGCACATCTGGTATAGAAGGAGACTCAGCTGGAACACTGGCACATCTGGTATGGAGGGAGACTCAGCTGGAACACTGGCACATCTGGTATAGAAGGAGACGCAGCTGGAACACTGGCACATCTGGTATAGAAGGAGACTCGGCTGGAACACTGGCACATCTGGTATGGAGAGAGACTCGGCTGGAACACTAACACATCTGGTATGGAGAGAGACTCAGGTGGAACACTGGCACATCTGGTATGGAGAGAGACTCAGCTGGAACACTGGCACATCTGGTATGGAGAGAGACTCAGCTGGAACACTGACACATCTGGTATGGAGAGATACTCTGCTGGAACACTGACACATCTGGTATGGAGGGAGGAAGTATCGCCTTACTAAACACTCCATAGCAGCTCACACACACACACACACACACACACACACACACACACACACACACACACACACACACACACACACACACACACACACACACACACACACACACACACACACACACACACACACCTTACAGCGCAAAGGTCACAAACACACATTTTAGAACTAAGAGCTCACAGTGACATATTGTAGATTCTACCAACCTATGGCTGGTTAAAACAGGATGTGAAACAGAACAGAATCAACAAGGGGCTTTTTCTAAAACTGTGACCTCCAGTCTCTCAGTCACAACACCGGCCCACAATAGCACAACAACGCAGCCTACACCCAAACACATCCTTTCAGATGAGATGCAACACCATTCTGCACCTATGTGAGAGACGGATAGACACCAGCTTATTCCATCACAGCTCATACAGTGATGTAAGTCTATTATAGACTTCACTAGCTCATGTGACTGGGGCTAAATAAAACCAACTATCCTAAGCAGGCAAGGCTGGACTGGGACGTGTGACATGACTGGCTCCTGTCCTTTGTTGACTCCTAAATGGTACCCTATTCCCTATGGCGTCTGGGCAAAAGTTGTGTACTATGTAGGGAGTAGGGTGCCATTTGGAACAGATCCATAGCCCAGATCAGGTGAGGGTTAATGAGATCACACTGCAGTGACAGAATGACAGACAGCATTCCGGTCTGGACAGCACCCATCTCATAACATACACTCCCCCTTAACAGTCTGGACAGCACCCACCACATAACATACACTCCCCGTTAACAGTCTGGACAGCACCCACCACACAACATACACTCCCCCTTAACAGTCTGGACAGCACCCACCACATAACATAACATAACATACACTCCCCCTTAACAGTCTGGACAGCACCCACCACATAACATAACATAACATAACATACACTCCCCCTTAACAGTCTGGACAGCACCCATCACATAACATAACATAACATACACTCCCCCTTAACAGTCTGGACAGCACCCATCACATAACATAACATACACTCCCCCTTAACAGTCTGGACAGCACCCACCACATAACATAACATACACTCCCCCTTAACAGTCTGGACAGCACCCATCACATAACATAACATAACATAACATACACTCCCCCTTAACAGTCTGGACAGCACCCATCACATAACATAACATAACATACACTCCCCCTTAACAGTCTGGACAGCACCCATCACATAACATAACATACACTCCCCCTTAACAGTCTGGACAGCACCCACCACATAACATAACATACACTCCCCCTTAACAGTCTGGACAGCACCCATCACATAACATAACATACACTCCCCCTTAACAGTCTGGACAGCACCCACCACATAACATACACTCCCCCTTAACAGTCTGGACAGCACCCACCACATAACATAACATACACTCCCCCTTAACAGTCTGGACAGCACCCACCACATAACATAACATACACTCCCCCTTAACAGTCTGGACAGCACCCACCACATAACATACACTCCCCGTTAACAGTCTGGACAGCACCCATCACATAACATAACATACACTCCCCCTTAACAGTCTGGACAGCACCCACCACATAACATAACATACACTCCCCCTTAACAGTCTGGACAGCACCCATCACATAACATACACTCCCCCTTAACAGTCTGGACAGCACCCACCACATAACATAACATACACTCCCCCTTAACAGTCTGGACAGCACCCACCACATAACATAACATACACTCCCCCTTAACAGTCTGGACAGCACCCACCACATAACATACACTCCCCCTTAACAGTCTGGACAGCACCCACCACATAACATACACTCCCCCTTAACAGTCTGGACAGCACCCACCACATAACATAACATACACTCCCCCTTAACAGTCTGGACAGCACCCACCACATAACATAACATACACTCCCCCTTAACAGTCTGGACAGCACCCACCACATAACATAACATACACTCCCACCGTAGCCTTCTAATAAACTGAGTATAAAAAACATTAAGGACACCTGCTCTTTCCAGAACAGGCTGACCAGGTGAATCCTGGTGAAATCTATGATCCCTTATTTACGTCACTTGTTAAATCCACTTCAGTCAGTGTAGATGAAGGGGAGGAGACCGGTTAAAGAAGGGAGTTTTAAGCCTTGAGACAGTTCAGACTTGGATTGTGTATGTGTGCCATTCAGAGGGTGAATAGACAAGACCTAAATATTTAAGTGCCTTGGAACAGCATGGTAGTAGGCGCCAGGCGCACCGGTTTGTGTCAAGAACTGCAACGCTGCTGGGTTTTTCACGCTCAACAGTTTCCTGTGTATATCAATATTGGTCGACCACCCAAAGGACATCCAGCCAACTTGACACAACTGTGGGAAGCATTAGAGTCAACATGGACCAGCCTCCCTGTGGAGGGGGGTTTATTTGAAACATGTATTTAATATTTGGTATACTCCGTGTATATCATATCACCCCCGGTCTAGCCCAACTCCTAACCAGATATATCACCCTCGTTAAAGCCCAACACCTGACCAGATATACTGCATCACCCTCGTTATAGCCCAACTCCTAACCATATATATCACCCTCGTTATAGCCCAACACCTGACCAGATATACTGTATCACCCTCGTTATAGCCCAACTCCTAAACAGATACATCACCCTTGTTATAGCCCAAAGCTAGACCATATATACTGTATCACCCCCGTAATAGCCAAACGCCTGACCAGAAACTGTATCACCCTCATTATAGCCCAACGCCTGACCAGAAACTGTATCACCCCCGTAATAGCCCAACACCTGACCAGATAAACTGTATCACCCCCGTAATAGCCCAACGCCTGACCAGATATACTGTATCACCCCCGTAATAGCCCAACACCTGACCAGATAAACTGTATCACCCCCGTAATAGCCCAACACCTGACCAGATATACTATATCACCCCCGTAATAGCCGAACACCTGACCAGATATACTGAACACCTGACCAGATATACTGTATCTCCCTCATTATAGCCCAACACCTGACCAGAAACTATCACCCCCGTAATAGCCCAACTCCTGACCAGATATACGGCATCACCCTCGTTATAGCCCAACACCTGACCAGATAAACTGTATCACCCCCGTAATAGCCCAATGCCTGACCAGGATGTTTCCCCTCTAGGTGTCTGACTGGAAGAGATCGACTCAGAATGAATCAGACATTTGTGCCAACTGATGGAAAAGATTAGAAGCCTGTTTTAAACACATTCAATTCCAGGAGTGCTAGTTTATTGTGAAGCGCAAAGTAGCTATGAAGGAGCTAAGAAAACACAAGATTAAGATACAGGCCGATGGTATTGGAAGAGACTAGCGGCCTGTCCAGGGGGTGCACCTGTATCAAGCTGTGTCATGCTACAGAAACAGGAGATGGGCTCCTGCTCCTAAGAGCCACTCTCCTAGGAGCAGTCCTTTTCCCATAAACCTCTCCACAGTGAGGGAAGTGAAACGTCTCGTTGTAAAGGGCACAAAGCCACGAGGGGGGAGAGAGAGAGAGAGAAAGAATAACGGAGAGGGATAAGAGAAGGTGAAGAGAAATGGATAGAAAGACAGATCAATGGAGAGTAATAAGGAGAAAGACAGACACAGAGGTAGAGATCGATAGAGACATTGCTCTCTCTCTTGTTATGTCTCTATCCATTTTTCTACCCACGTGTCTCTGTCTTTCTCCTTACTTTTTATCCATTTCTCTTTTCCTTCTCCATGTCTCTCCATTTTGCTCTCCCTCCCTACGGTCTCTCTCTCTCTTGTTATGTCTCTATCCATTTTTCTACCCACGTGTCTCTGTCTTTCTCCTTACTTTTTATCCATTTCTCTTTTCCTTCTCCATGTCTCTCCATTTTGCTCTCCCTCCCTACGGTCTCTCTCTCTCTGCTGAGTCTCTGTCTCAGAGGAGGGCTGTAGGTTCATGTCATAACATGTTCTGCTAACAGCTAGCAGGGTTGAGTCATTCCCATTCAAACACACTAGGAGTTGTTTGGACCTGACTGACGAACTGACTGACTGCTCTCTATCATTCTCTACCTGTCCCTCTCTCTGTCTTGTTCTGTCAGTCCGAATCGACGCGCCACCTCCTCCGAATCGACACCACCTCCTCCGAATCGACACCACCTCCTCCGAATCGACACCACCTCCTCCGAATCGACACCACCTCCTCCGAATCGACACCACCTCCTCCGAATCGACACCACCTCCTCCGAATCGACACCACCTCCTCCGAATCGACACCACCTCCTCCGAATCGACACCACCTCCTCCGAATCGACACCACCTCCTCCGAATCGACACCACCTCCTCCGAATCGACACCACCTCCTCCGAATCAACACGACCTCCTCCGAATCGACACCACCTCCTCCGAATCGACACCACCTCCTCCGAATCGACACCACCTCCTCCGAATCGACACCACCTCCTCCGAATCAACACCACCTCCTCCGAATCAACACCACCTCCTCCGAATCAACACCACCTCCTCCGAATCAACACCACCTCCTCCGAATCAACACCACCTCCTCCGAATCAACACCACCTCCTCCGAATCGACACCACCTCCTCCGAATCGACACCACCTCCTCCGAATCGACACCACCTCCTCCGAATCGACACCACCTCCTCCGAATCGACACCACCTCCTCCGAATCGACACCACCTCCTCCGAATCAACACCACCTCCTCAGAATCCACGCGCCACCTCCTCCGAATCGACACCACCTCCTCCGAATCGACACCACCTCCTCCGAATCAACACCACCTCCTCCGAATCAACACCACCTCCTCCGAATCAACACCACCTCCTCCGAATCAACACCACCTCCTCCGAATCAACACCACCTCCTCCGAATCAACACGACCTCCTCAGAATCAACACCACCTCCTCCGAATCAACACCACCTCCTCCGAATCGACACCACCTCCTCCGAATCGACACCACCTCCTCCGAATCAACACCACCTCCTCCGAATCAACACCACCTCCTCCGAATCAACACCACCTCCTCCGAATCAACACCACCTCCTCCGAATCAACACCACCTCCTCTGAATCAACACCACCTCCTCTGAATCGACACCACCTCCTCTGAATCAACTCTACAGCCCTGCTCAGAATAGTTTTCATGATGGTCCTGTATGGGGAGGCTGACAGGCGAACATTAGGGAGCCGTTACACCAGCAGGTTAATAATGCCTGGCTCTTTCACTGCTCTTTACTTCATTGAGAAAAGACCAATAGACTCATACAGACCTTCCCATTTCATCCCTAACTAGTAATAGACAGCAGCACCTTAATCATCTAGCCTGAATAGAAGTAGTTATCATTGAGAAAAGACCAATAGACTCATACAGACCTTCCCATTTCATCCCTAACTAGTAATAGACAGCAGCACCTTAATCATCTAGCCTGAATAGAAGTAGTTATCATTGAGAAAAGACCAATAGACTCATACAGACCTTCCCATTTCATCCCTAACTAGTAATAGACAACAGCACCTTAATCATCTAGCCTGAATAGAAGTAGTTATCATTGAGAAAAGACCAATAGACTCATACAGACCTTCCCATTTCATCCCTAACTAGTAATAGACAACAGCACCTTAATCATCTAGCCTGAATAGAAGTAGTTATCATTGAGAAAAGACCAATAGACTCATACAGACCTTCCCATTTCATCCCTAACTAGTAATAGACAGCAGCACCTTAATCATCTAGCCTGAATAGAAGTAGTTATCATTGAGAAAAGACCAATAGACTCATACAGACCTTCCCATTTCATCCCTAACTAGTAATAGACAACAGCACCTTAATCATCTAGCCTGAATAGAAGTAGTTATCATTGAGAAAAGACCAATAGACTCATACAGACCTTCCCATTTCATCCCTAACTAGTAATAGACAACAGCACCTTAATCATCTAGCCTGAATAGAAGTAGTTATCATTGAGAAAAGACCAATAGACTCATACAGACCTTCCCATTTCATCCCTAACTAGTAATAGACAACAGCACCTTAATCATCTAGCCTGAATAGAAGTAGTTATCATTGAGAAAAGACCAATAGACTCATACAGACCTTCCCATTTCATCCCTAACTAGTAATAGACAACAGCACCTTAATCATCTAGCCTGAATAGAAGTAGTTATCATTGAGAAAAGACCAATAGACTCATACAGACCTTCCCATTTCATCCCTAACTAGTAATAGACAACAGCACCTTAATCATCTAGCCTGAATAGAAGTAGTTATCATTGAGAAAAGACCAATAGACTCATACAGACCTTCCCATTTCATCCCTAACTAGTAATAGACAACAGCACCTTAATCATCTAGCCTGAATAGAAGTAGTTATCATTGAGAAAAGACCAATAGACTCATACAGACCTTCCCATTTCATCCCTAACTAGTAATAGACAGCAGCACCTTAATCATCTAGCCTGAATAGAAGTAGTTATCATTGAGAAAAGACCAATAGACTCATACAGACCTTCCCATTTCATCCCTAACTAGTAATAGACAGCAGCACCTTAATCATCTAGCCTGAATAGAAGTAGTTATCATTGAGAAAAGACCAATAGACTCATACAGACCTTCCCATTTCATCCCTAACTAGTAATAGACAGCAGCACCTTAATAATCTAGCCTGAATAGAAGTAGTTATCATTGAGAAAAGACCAATAGACTCATACAGACCTTCCCATTTCATCCCTAACTAGTAATAGACAGCAGCATACCTTAATCATCTAGCCTGAATAGAAGTAGTTATCATTGAGAAAAGACCAATAGACTCATACAGACCTTCCCATTTCATCCCTAACTAGTAATAGACAACAGCACCTTAATCATCTAGCCTGAATAGAAGTAGTTATCATTGAGAAAAGACCAATAGACTCATACAGACCTTCCCATTTCATCCCTAACTAGTAATAGACAGCAGCACCTTAATCATCTAGCCTGAATAGAAGTAGTTATCATTGAGAAAAGACCAATAGACTCATACAGACCTTCCCATTTCATCCCTAACTAGTAATAGACAGCAGCACCTTAATAATCTAGCCTGAATAGAAGTAGTTATCATTGAGAAAAGACCAATAGACTCATACAGACCTTCCCATTTCATCCCTAACTAGTAATAGACAGCAGCATACCTTAATCATCTAGCCTGAATAGAAGTACTTATGCATACAGTATGACTGGATCAATCAACTAAAACACTAATCAATATGTTTCCTGACCAGAATAAAAACCGGTTCTGTTTTCAGCCTACTGAGACCCTGTGGTCTATGATGTAATGTAGACGGTACTGAGCGGTCGGGTCAGCCACAGTGAAGGACGCAGGCAGGACACAGAGAGGTACACAACAACATTAATAATAGCCTCCATCTGTCTGTGTGTGTGTGTGTGTCCGTCCAGTACCAGGGATCTGTTACATCAGTGCTGGCCACAGACCTCAGCATAAGGACAGGCTTACTGTGTGTTGCTTGGTTACAAAGCCTACAGCTAAAAAAAATGACTTGATGACTCCGGTATTAAAACGATCATAAACTGGTCTAAACTCAAACTGAAACAGCAGGTAACCCTATCAAAACCACCAACTGTCTGTCAGTCTATTAACAGCAGGTAACCCTATCAAAACGTCTGTCTGTCTGTCTGTCTGTCTGTCTGTCTGTCTGTCTGTCTGTCTGTCTGTCTGTCTGTCTGTCTGTCTGTCTGTCTGTCTGTCTGTCTGTCTGTCTGTCTGTCTGTCTGTCTGTCTGTCTGTCTGTCTGTCTGTCTGTCTGTCTGTCTGTCTGTCTGTCTGTCTGTCTGTCTGTCTGTCTGTCTGTCTGTCTGTCTGTCTGTCTGTCTGTCTGTCTGTCTGTCTGTCTGTCTGTCTGTCTGTCTGTCTGTCTGTCTGTCTGTCTGTCTGTCTACATTGTTTATTTTCTCTCTCTTCACTCCTCTGAGGTAAAATAGACACGGGATCCTGTTGGAAGGAATCAAGCAATCAAAGATAAATACAACAGAAACAAGAGGATTCTTACCTTCTTCTGGTACCAGACCACAGCATCTCTCACTTTGGACGCCATTTACATGTCAGAGGTCACCAGCTGGGGCATTTTAGGCTGTAAAACGGAGAGAACGAGAGAGAGAGAGAGATCAGTCAATGAGGAATCTGTGTTGCTCCGCATAGCTTTTAAAGCCTCCACCTGCTGGG
Source organism: Oncorhynchus gorbuscha (assembly GCF_021184085.1). Taxonomy (NCBI): domain Eukaryota; kingdom Metazoa; phylum Chordata; class Actinopteri; order Salmoniformes; family Salmonidae; genus Oncorhynchus; species Oncorhynchus gorbuscha. The sequence goes on from NW_025745827.1 coordinate 278,883, forward strand.
CAGGTGTGTCATGCTCTGTGACATCACACACACACACACCACACACCACACACCTCACTAATAGTGGGGCGAGCCTTTGAGAGGATCAGGCAGTCTCTCTTGACAGTACCTTGGCTCCCGCGACATATACACACACACACACGAAGTGAAGAAGCTAATTAGGAAGCTGGCGGTGCTGTGTTGCTGCCACCATCCTATTCATATTCAATACCAGACACACAGAGCGGTCAGCAGAGAAGCTGGTCTGGTAAGAGCTCAGACTGAGGGGAGTTAAGTCAGTCTCTCTCTCTAAACAGATGGGCTGTTATGTGAAGGGGAGTCAGTCTCTCTCTCTAAACAGATGGGCTGTTATGTGAAGGGGAGTCAGTCTCTCTCTCTAAACAGATGGGCTGTTATGTGAAGGGGAGTCAGTCTCTCTCTCTAAACAGATGGGCTGTTATGTGAAGGGGAGTCAGTCTCTCTCTAAACAGATGGGCTGTTATGTGAAGGGGAGTCAGTCTCTCTCTCTAAACAGATGGGCTGTTATGTGAAGGGGAGTCAGTCTCTCTCTCTAAACAGATGGGCTGTTATGTGAAGGGGAGTCAGTCTCTCTCTAAACAGATGGGCTGTTATGTGAAGGGGAGTCAGTCTCTCTCTCTAAACAGATGGGCTGTTATGTGAAGGGGAGTCAGTCTCTCTCTCTAAACAGATGGGCTGTTATGTGAAGGGGAGTCAGTCTCTCTCTCTAAACAGATGGGCTGTTATGTGAAGGGGAGTCAGTCTCTCTTTAAACAGATGGGCTGTTATGTGAAGGGGAGTCAGTCTCTCTAAACAGATGGGCTGTTATGTGAAGGGGAGTCAGTCTCTCTCTCTAAACAGATGTCAAACCGTTTGCTCTTTCCATCTGACAGTGTTGAGTTTGGGAAACCCTGCTCTAGGGTTTCAAGTACACTTGGACATGTTTAAGTACACTACGATGTTTTGAAGTACACTTGGACATGTTTAAGTACACTACGATGTTTTGAAGTACACTTGGACATGTTTAAGTACACTACGATGTTTTGAAGTACACTTGGACATGTTTAAGTACACTACGATGTTTTGAAGTACACTTGGACATGTTTAAGTACACTACGATGTTTTGAAGTACACTTGGACATGTTTAAGTACACTACGATGTTTTGAAGTACACTTGGACATTTTTAAGTACACTACGATGTTTTGAAGTACACTTGGACATGTTTAAGTACACTACGATGTTTTGAAGTACACTTGGACATGTTTAAGTACACTACGATGTTTTGAAGTACACTTGGACATGTTTAAGTACACTACGATGTTTTGAAGTACACTTGGACATGTTTAAGTACACTACGATGTTTTGAAGTACACTTGGACATGTTTAAGTACACTACGATGTTTTGAAGTACACTTGGACATTTTTAAGTACACTACGATGTTTTGAAGTACACTTGGACATGTTTAAGTACACTACGATGTTTTGAAGTACACTTGGACATGTTTAAGTACACTACGATGTTTTGAAGGGTCTTCTTGTTTTGTCTTCTGGCTCTGCACAATAGCTGGGTGTGTGCTACACCACATCTCATTCAGCACACACACATTCTGTGATGACTCTTTTCCACCTTCAGCATTTGATTGAGCCTGGCATTGTGTGCTAGATGGGCGGTGTAAAGGGGTTGGCACTTTTGGGACTATTATATTCCACCAGGCAAGCGTAGTCAAGCGCAGCAGAGTTACTTGGAAGAAAACAAACGTTATTTCCCAGGTCTGACAGCGGTTGGTACCCCTCAATAGAACTGTCGTGGTCCAGGAGGAAAGTGGTGTTCCTAGAATATAAATACTATTTCTCACAGAGACTATTTATAGCTAGGAGGAAATGTCTGTTTTTCTTAAAGAGAGGTCTCATTCCTGACTGATTACACTGTTGCTAGGATGCTCCTCCCAGTCCAATCCTTCTGCTCTATTTCTCTCTCTCTGTGTGTGTGTGTGTGTGTGTGTGTGTGTGTGTGTGTGTGTGTGTGTGTGTGTGTGTGTGTGTGTGTGTGTGTGTGTGTGTGTGTGTGTGTGTGTGTGTGTGTGTGTGTGTGTGTGTGTGTGTGTGTGTGTGTACAGCACATCCCCTCATATCTCACTCAAAACAAATAACAGCAGTATCCATATAAAGACTACCTTCAGGTTAATCTCAATCTGTGGATTGACGATGTAATCTGACCAAATTACACAAAATGTTAATTCTGGGTTACCTTCAGGTCAACTCATTCAGTCACAGTTTGGGCTAAATATTAATCAATATGACTGGGAAAGGGGACACCTAGTAACCCAAAGGTTGCTGGATCCAATCTCTGAGCTGACAAGGTAAAAATCTGTCCTTCTGCCCCTGAACAAGGCAGTTCACCCACTGTTCCCCTGAACAAGGCAGTTCACCCACTGTTCCCCTGAACAAGGCAGTTCACCCACTGTTCCCTGAACAAGGCAGTTCACCCACTGTTCCCCTGAACAAGGCAGTTCACCCACTGTTCCCCTGAACAAGGCAGTTCACCCACTGTTCCCCTGAACAAGGCAGTTCACCCACTGTTCCCTGAACAAGGCAGTTCACCCACTGTTCCCCTGAACAAGGCAGTTCACTCACTGTTCCCTGAACAAGGCAGTTCACCCACTGTTCCCCTGAACAAGGCAGTTCACCCACTGTTCCCCTGAACAAGGCAGTTCACCCACTGTTCCCCTGAACAAGGCAGTTCACCCACTGTTCCCCTGAACAAGGCAGTTCACCCACTGTTCCCCTGAACAAGGCAGTTCACCCACTGTTCCCTGAACAAGGCAGTTCACCCACTGTTCCCCTGAACAAGGCAGTTAACCCACTGTTCCCCGGGCGCTGAAGACGTGGATGTCCATTAAGGCAGCCCCCCCACACCTCTCTGAGGGTTCAATGAGGAAGACGCATTTCAGTTGGATCCATTCAGTTGACTAGGTCTCCCCCTTTTGTTGCACCAACACTTTAATTTTCCATTATAAATATCTCAATATCTGTTGCTGATGAGAGGTTAGGAGCAGGGCCTCTCTGAGCTAGATCTGTCTGAGATGACATCTACAAACTGTCTGTGTGTAGGTACCTGAGCAGGGCCTCTCTGAAATAGATCTGTCTGAGATGACTTCTACAAACTGTCTGTGTGTAGATACCTGAGCTGTGCCTCTCTGAGCTAGATCTGTCTGAGATGACTTCTACAAACTGTCTGTGTGTAGGTACGTACCTGAGCTGTGCCTCTCTGAGCTAGATCTGTCTGAGATGACTTCTACAAACTGTCTGTGTGTAGGTACCTGAGCAGGGCCATAGGGCAGGCTGAGCATCTACCACCTCACTATCAGATTAGGTGTTGGGGTCATTTCTGCTTAACTAACCTAAAATGGAGGTAGATCTGTGTCACAGCCTCACAGTGCCTTTATAGAGAAGCAGAGACAGAGTGAAAGACACCATGAAAAGGGCTTCAATAATAGGATGTTCCCTCCTCTGGTCTAAACCTTTCTGCTTGAGGTCCAAATGGCACTCAATTCCCCTATATAGTGCACTACTTTTGACCAGGGTCCATAGGGCTCTGTTTAAAAGTACTACACTATATAGGGAATAGGGTACCGTTTGGTACTCTCAACCAGTCTCTCAGTGGACCTGTAAGTAGGTCAGGGCAGAATAACAAACCGGGCGCTGGGGGAACATAAAAATAGATTCCTGAACCTCTTACCCCCTACAGAAGGCTAGGAACAGGGTTGGAGTTAAAACCTACAGGAGGCTCTCTCTCCAGGAACAGGGTTGGAGTTAAAACCTACAGGAGGCTCTCTCTCCAGGAACAGGGATGGAGTTAAAACCTACAGAAGGCTAGGAACAGGGTTGGAGTTAAAACCTACAGGAGGCTAGGAACAGGGTTGGAGTTAAAACCTACAGGAGGCTAGGAACAGGGTTGGAGTTAAAACCTACAGGAGGCTAGGAACAGGGTTGGAGTTAAAACCTACAGGAGGCTAGGAACAGGGTTGGAGTTAAAACCTACAGGAGGCTAGGAACAGGGTTGGAGTTAAAACCTACAGGAGGCTATCTCTCCAGGAACAGGGTTGGAGTTAAAACCTACAGAACGCTATCTCTCCAGGAACAGGGTTGGAGTTAAAACCTACAGAAGGCTATCTCTCCAGGAACAGGGTTGGAGTTAAAATCTACAGAAGGCTAGGAACAGGGTTAGAGTTAAAACCTACAGAAGGCTAGGAACAGGGTTGGAGTTAAAACCTACAGAAGGCTATCTCTCCAGGAACAGGGTTGGAGTTAAAACCTACAGAAGGCTAGGAACAGGGTTGGAGTTAAAACCTACAGAAGGCTAGGAACAGGGTTGGAGTTAAAACCTACAGAAGGCTAGGAACAGGGTTGGAGTTAAAACCTACAGAAGGCTAGGAACAGGGTTGGAGTTAAAACCTACAGAAGGCTAGGAACAGGGTTGGAGTTAAAACCTACAGAAGGCTAGGAACAGGGTTGGAGTTAAAACCTACAGAAGGCTAGGAACAGGGTTGGAGTTAAAACCTACAGAAGGCTAGGAACAGGGTTGGAGTTAAAACCTACAGAAGGCTAGGAACAGGGTTGGAGTTAAAACCTACAGAAGGCTAGGAACAGGGTTGGAGTTAAAACCTACAAAAGGCTATCTCTCCAGGAACAGGGTTGGAGTTAAAACCTACAGAAGGCTATCGCTCCAGGAACAGGGTTGGAGGTAAAACCTACAGGTCCACTACGGCCTCTCCCCCTCCTCCTCTCAGCCTCTCCCCCTCCTCCCCCTCCTCTCAACCTCTCCCCCTCCTCTCAGCCTCTCCCCCTCCACCGCTCAGCCTCTCCTCCTCCCAGCCTCTCCTCCTCCTCCTTCTCCTCTCAGCCACTCCTCCTCCTCCTCCTCCCCCTCTCAGCCTCACCCCCTCCTCCTCCTCTCAGCCGCTCTTCCTCCTCCTCCTCCTCCTCCTCTCAGCCTCTCCCCCTCTCCCCCTCCTCCTCCTCTCGGCCTCTCCCCCTCCTCCTCCTCCTCCTCTCGGCCTCTCGGCCTCTCCCCCTCCTCCTCCTCTCGGCCTCTCCCCCTCCTCCTCCTCTCGGCCTCTCCCCCTCCTCCTCCTCTCGGCCTCTCCCCCTCCTCCTCCTCTCGGCCTCTCCCCCTCCCCTCCTCTCGGCCTCTCCCCCTCCCCCTCCTCTCGGCCTCTCCCCCTCCCCCTCCTCTCGGCCTCTCCCCCCTCCTCCTCCTCCTCTCGGCCTCTCCCCCTCCTCCTCCTCTCGGCCTCTCCCCCTCCTCCTCCTCTCGGCCCTCCCCTCCTCCTCCTCTCGGCCTCTCCCCTCTCGGCCTCTCCCCCTCCTCCTCCTCTCGGCCTCTCCCCCTCCTCCTCCTCTCGGCCTCTCCCCCTCCTCCTCAGTCTCTCCTCTGTCTCTCCTCCTCCTCAGTCTCCCCCCCACTCCTCTCGGCCTCTCCCCATCCTCCTCTCGGCCTCTCCCCATCCTCCTCTCGGCCTCTCCCCATCCTCCTCTCGGCCTCTCCCCATCCTCCTCTCGGCCTCTCCCCATCCTCCTCTCGGCCTCTCCCCATCCTCCTCTCGGCCTCTCCCCATCCTCCTCTCGGCCTCTCCCCATCCTCCTCTCGGCCTCTCCCCATCCTCCTCTCGGCCTCTCCCCATCCTCCTCTCGGCCTCTCCCCCTCCTCCTCTCGGCCTCTCCCCCTCCTCCTCTTAGCCTCTCCCCCTCCTCCTCAGTCTCCCCCACTCCTCTCAGCCTCTCCCCCTCCTCCTCCTCTCAGTGACTTACTACCAGAGATCAAACCACCAGTATCTCGAACACGTGCCGCTACTTGGATGGGTTAAAAAGGAGAAAAGGAGAGAGAACCAGACTGAGGAGTGTTCAGGTCCCTGCCAATCAAAACCATCTGGATTCCATTGCAGCCAAGGACAGCGTAGTTCAGTGTGTGTATGTTGGAGCCCTGCTGAGTGAAACAGGTCAATATTGTAGATGTGGAAATGACAGAGAACCATACGAGGGGCCAGGCCTCTAACTGTTCTGACAC
>NW_025745827.1:287447-308876 GCF_021184085.1 Oncorhynchus gorbuscha
AGAGAGAGAGAGAGAGAGAGAGAAATAGAGAGATGAGAGAGAGAGAAATAGAGAGATGAGAGAGAGAGAAATAGAGAGATGAGAGTGAGAGAGAGATGAGAGCGAGAGAAAGATGTGTAAACTTGGCAGTAGAAAATCTTAACAGTATATTTGACCAATCAGCTTCCCTATCAAATCTAAAAATCTCAAATAGAAAACCGAAGAAAATTAACAATAATGACAAATGGTTTGATGAAGAATGCAAAAATCTAAGAAAGAAATTGAGAAACCTGTCCAACCAAAAACATAGAGACCCGGAAAACCTGAGTCTACGCCTTCACTATGGTGAATCACTAAAACAATACAGAAATACACTACGGAAAAGAAGGAACAGCATGTCAGAAATCAGCTCAATGTAATTGAAGAATCCATAGACTCTAACCACTTCTGGGAAAATTGGAAAACACTAAACAAACAACAACACGAAGAATTATCTATCCAAAATGGAGATGTATTGGTAAACCACTTTTCCAATCTTTTTGGTTCTATAACAAAGAATAAAGAGCAAAAACATATACATGATCAAATACAGATCTTAGAATCAACTATTAAAGACCCACTGGATTCTCCAATTACATTGAATGAGTTACAGGACAAAATAAAAAAACAAATTTGACCCCAATAACTACCGTGGAATATGTGTCAACAGTAACCTTGGGAAAATCCTCTGCATTATTATTAACAGCAGACTCGTACATTTCCTCAATGAAAACAATGTACTGAGCAAATGTCAAATTGGCTTTTTACCAAATTACCGTACAACAGACCATGTAGTCACCCTGCACATCCTAATTGACAAACAAACAAACCAAAACAAAGTCAAAGTCTTCTCATGCTTTGTTGATTTCAAAAAAGCCTTCGACTCAATCTGGCATGAGGGTCTGCTATACAAACTGATGGAAAGTGGTGTTGGGGGTAAAACATACGACATTATAAAATCCATGTACACAAACAACAAGTGTGCTGTTAAAATTGGCAAAAACACACATTTCTTCAGACAGGGTCGTGGGGTTAGACAGTGATGCAGCTTAAGCCCCACCCTCTTCAACATATATATCAACGAATTGGCGCGGGCACTAGAAAAGTCTGCAGCACCCGGCCTCCCCCTGCTAGAATCCGAAGTCAAATGTCTGCTGTTTGCTGATGATCTGGTGCTTCTGTCACCAACCAAGGAGGGCCTACAGCAGCACCTAGATCTGTCCCCAACCAAGGAGGACCTACAGCAGCACCTAGATCTGTCCCCAACCAAGGAGGACCTACAGCAGCACCTAGATCTTCTGCACAGATTCTGTCAGACCTGGGCCCTGACAGTAAATCTCAGTAAGACCAAAATAATGGTGTTCCAAAAAAGGTCCAGTCACCAGGACCACAAATACAAATTCCATCTAGACACTGTTGCCCTAGAGCACACAAAAAAACTATACATACCTTGGCCTAAACATCAGCGCCACAGGTAACTTCCACAAAGGTGTGAACGATCTGAGAGACAAGGCAAGAAGGGCATTCTATGCCATCAAAAGAAACATAAATTTCAACATACCAATTAGGATTTGGCTAAAAATACTTGAATCAGTCATAGAGCCCATTGCCCCTTATGGTTGTGAGGTCTGGGGTCCGCTCACCAACCAAGACTTCACAAAATGGGACAAACACCAAATTGAGACTCTGCACGCAGAATTCTGCAAAAATATCCTCCGTGTACAACGTAGAACACCAAATAATGCATGCAGAGCAGAATTAGGCCGATACCCACAAATTATCAAAATCCAGAAAAGAGCCATTAAATTCTACAACCACCTAAAAGGAAGCGATTCACAAACCTTCCATAACAAAGCCATCACCTACAGAGAGATGAACCTGGAGAAGAGTCCCCTAAGCAAGCTGGTCCTGGGGCTCTGTTCACAAACACAAACACACCCTACAGAGCCCCAGGACAGCAGCACAATTAGACCCAACCAAATCATGAGAAAACAAAAAGATAATTACTTAACACATTGGAAAGAATTAACAAAAAAACAGAGCAAACTAGAATGGTATTTGGCCCTAAACAGAGAGTACACAGCGGCAGAATACCTGACCACTGTGACTGACCCAAAATTAAGGAAAGCTTTGACTATGTACAGACTCAGTGAGCATAGCCTTGCTATTGAGAAAGGCCGCCGTAGGCAGACATGGCTTTCAAGAGAAGACAGGCTATGTGCTCACTGCCCACAAAATGAGGTGGAAACTGAGCTGCACTTCCTAACCTCCTGCCCAATGTATGACCATATTAGAGAGACATATTTCCCCAGATTACACAGATCCACAAAGAATTCGAAAACATATCCAATTTTGAAAAACTCCCATATCTACTGGGTGAAATACCACAGTGTGACATCACAGCAGCAAGATTTGTGACCTGTTGCCACAAGAAAAGGGCAACCAGTGAAGAACAAACACCATTGTAAATACAACCCATATTTATGCTTATTTATCTTGTGTCCTTTAACTATTTGTACATTGTGTATATATATATATATAATATGACATTTGTAATGTCTTTACTGTTTTGAAACTGTTGTATGTGTAATGTTTACTGTTAATTTTTGTTGTTTTTCACTTTATATATTCACTTTGTATGTTGTCTACCTCAGTTGCTTTGGCAATGTTAACACATGTTTCCCATGTCAATAAAGCCCTTGAATTGAATTGAAAGAGCAAGAGAGAGAGAGATAGAGAGAGATGAGATAGAGAGATGAGAGTGATAGTGCCGGAAGTCAGTCCGATTAAAAATCAGGAGGTGGGAGGTTACAGAGTTACATAATTCTGTGTAATGAATTACATAAAACAGCTGTTATGAAAACATTTCTGAAATGCTGAACAGAGAAGCAGCACACAGACAGAGAATGGATCCAGCCTATCACATAATACAACACAATGCTGAACAGAGAAGCAGCACACAGACAGAGAATGGATCCAGCCTATCACATAATACAACACAATGCTGAACAGAGAAGCAGCACACAGACAGAGAATGGATCCAGCCTATCACATAATACAACACAATGCTGAACAGAGAAGCAGCACACAGACAGAGAATGGATCCAGCCTATCACATAATACAACACAATGCTGAACAGAGAAGCAGCACACATACAGAGAATGGATCCAGCCTATCACATAATACAACACAATGCTGAACAGAGAAGCAGCACACAGACAGAGAATGGATCCAGCCTATCACATAATACAACACAATGCTGAACAGAGAAGCAGCACACAGACAGAGAATGGATCCAGCCTATCACATAATACAACACAATGCTGAACAGAGAAGCAGCACACAGACAGAGAATGGATCCAGCCTATCACATAATACAACACAATGCTGAACAGAGAAGCAGCACACAGACAGAGAATGGATCCAGCCTATCACATAATACAACACAAGCTACTATGCTACACACAGCCATAAACAACCCACATTACTTCATTGTCAGACTAGTGCTGCTGCATTGCCTAGCAGGTCTATCTGGGGGGGGTTGTATTCCAGGTCTGGGTGTCTTGTTCAAATAAGGAGGGGTGCATTACCAGTCAGAAAGTGTTCCTCCATTTTGTAGTGGTCGTGTAGCTCGTTAAAGTGAGTGTAACCCAACACAGCTACCTGGCCCGGTGCATTTTAATGACATGGAAGGACTGCATCTCTGGACTGCAACCAGGTGAATGTGTTTGAGGAGGGGGGAGAGGGAGAAAAGAGGGGGAGGGGACATCTGATCAACCCCCCCAACGATGACAGGTGGCAGAGGTTTTGCTGGTGGGGTATCCTGGGTGTGTGTGGGCATGTTTTCCATCAGGCTGATTCCCTTGCTAGCTCCAGTTACACCACAAGACCCCCCAACTCAAGTTGCACTCTCTAAGTGACATAAAGACAGCCTAGACCTGCTGACACACATGATGGAAGGCCAACAGGACACTCTCTAAGTGACATAAAGACAGCCATGATGGAAGGCCAACAGGACACTCTCTAAGTGACATAAAGACAGCCTAGACCTGCTGACAGCCATGATGGAAGGCCAACAGGACACTCTCTCTAAGTGACATAAAGACAGCCATGATGGAAGGCCAACAGGACACTCTCTCTAAGTGACATAAAGACAGCCATGATGGAAGGCCAACAGGACACTCTCTCTAAGTGACATAAAGACAGCCTAGACCTGCTGACAACCATGATGGAAGGCCAACAGGACACTCTCTAAGTGACATAAAGACAGCCTAGACCTGCTGACAGCCATGATGGAAGGCCAACAGGACACTCTCTAAGTGACATAAAGACAGCCTAGACCTGCTGACACCCATGATGGAAGGTAGAGAGGGGCCGGGGTGGAGGAGGTGGAGGGCTGGTAGATCTCTCAGGTGTCCCCTGACTGACATTGTTAGTCATGATGAGATGAGGTAGATAAAGAGAGCGAGAGACGAGAGGAGAGATACTATTCGTTCACTTATTCAGTGTCTCTGCTGTCCCCAATGTCCCTCTTCATCAATACTGCAGAAATAACTCTGAACACACACACACACACACACACACACACACACACACACACACTTGGGGGTGAAACAGAAATGGTTACGTATAGGGTTTTATTTTTAACGATATATCTTATCGTATTGTTTTGACAATATCGCATGATACGTAGAATGTATGCACACATGACTGTAAGTCGCTTTGGATAAAAGCGTCTGCTAAATGGCATATATTATTATTATATATTATATTATTTTTGCGCTAGTTGCCTGTACCTGCACCAAAACTACAATACTTTTCCTTCATAGCTTGTTCTCTATCTTCTTCTTTTAAATAGTGAGTAAACACATTTCCATGTTCTTTGCTCCGTTCACCTTTCCCTCGATCCTGCCTAGTCTCCCTGCCGCTGAAAAACATCCCTACAGCAAGCTGCTGCCACCACCATGCTTCACCGTAGGGATGGTGCCAGGTTTCCTGCAGAGATGACGACTGGCATTCAGGCCAAAGAGTTCACTCTTGGTTTCTTCAGACCAGAGAATCTTGTTTCTCACGGTCCGAGAGTCTTTAGGTGCCTTTTGGCAAACACCAAGCAGGCTGTTATGTGCCTTTTACTGAGGAGTGGTTTCTGTCTGGCCACTCTACCATAAAGGCCTGATTGGTAGAGTGCTGCAGAGATGGTTGTCCTTCTGGAAGGTTCTCCCATCTCCACAGAGGAACTCTGGAGCTCTGTCAAAGTGACCATCGGGTTCTTGGTCACCTCCTGACCAAGGCCCTTCTCCCCCGATTGCTCCGTTTGAACGGGCGGCTATAGGAAGAGTTTTGGTGGTTCCCAACTTCTTCCATTTAAGAATTATGGAGGAAAACATGTAGGTATTTCTGTTTTTGTATTTTTATTCAATTGGAACATTTTCTCAAAACCTGTTTTTTTCTTTGTTATTATGCGGTATTGTATGTCGATTGATGATATTTAAAAATAATAATAATCAATTTTGGAATAGGGCTGTAATGTAACAAAATGTGGAAAAGTCAAAGGGTCTGAATACTTTCTGAATGCACCGTACAGCGAGCAATATGTTTGGAACATGGAATCCCAATAAAATCTCAGTATTGCATCACCATACATATAGTACAGTCTAGACACTGTTAGAGGATGTTTTCAAACCAACAACTTAAACATAGGTAAAACTTAAATCCATTTTGAGTCATTTCTATCAGCATGTTAAATGTGCAAGCAGGGGAAAAAACCTCTAGACCACCTTCACACCACACACAGAGACAAGTACAACACTCTCCCTCGCCCTCCATTTGGAAAATCTGACCATAATTCTATCCTCCAGATTCCAAAAACTAAAGCAGGAAGTACCAGTGACTCACTCAATACGGAAGTGGTCAGATGACGCAGATGCTACGCTACAGGACTGTTTAGCAGCACAGACTGGAATATGTTCCTGGATTCATCCGATGGCATTGAGGGGTATACCAAGTCACCGGCGTCGTCCCCACAGTGACCGTACGTACATACCCCAACCAGAAGCCATGGATTACAGGCAACATCCGCACTGAGCTAAAGGGTAGAGTTGCTGCTTTCAAGGAGAGGGACACTAATGCTACTTTCAAGGAGAGGGACACTAATGCTACTTTCAAGGAGAGGGACACTAACCCGGATGCTTATAAGAAATCCTGCTATGCCCTCCGACGAACCATCAAACAGGCAAAGAGTCAATACAGAACTAAAATTGAATCGTACTGCTCACCTTCCCTCCCTCTCTTTGTACCTTAACCTCTCTCTTTCCCTGGGACAGCCTAAAAACACGCCACTTCCACACAGCAACCACCAAAAGTACATTTTTTGTAGCAAGTTCAGAGAATTACGCAGACGGGTTAGAAGAACGAACGTAACAGGTTAGGAGAATTAGGTCAAGGTTACTACGAAAGTCCCCTCTTTCCCTCTGTGGCCAGGCTTGTCTTCTCCTCTCTCCTCCCCAGGTTTAAAGCTATTTCTCCCAGCTACTTTACATAGCACTACATGCCACCACAAGCACTTAACCACACTGTTTACACAGGTTACCAACACTGGTTACAGGGCAGGGTAAGGGCTTTTTACAATGACCCGAGGACAGACAACACTACAAGTGACACCAATAATATGGGTTTTATCAATCTGAAAATCTGCAAAAACAAGCTATTAGATGTAACTCATGGTAGTTCCTCATCTGGGCCTGGGATGTTTCCCCTATTCATCTAGGATGTTTCCCTATTCATCTAGGAGGTTTCCCTATTCATCTAGGATGTTTCCCTAGTCATCTAGGAGGTTTCCCTATTCATCTAGGATGTTTCCCTATTCATCTAGGATGTTTCCCTAGTCATCTAGGATGTTTCCCTATTCATCTAGGATGTTTCCCATGTCATGTAGTATGTTTCCCTAGTCATGTAGTATGTTTCCCTATTCATGTAGTATGTTTCCCTATTCATGTAGTATGTTTCCCATGTCATCTAGGATGTTTCCCTAGTCATCTAGGATGTTTCCCTAGTCATCTAGGATGTTTCCCTAGTCATCTGGGATGTTTCCCTAGTCATCTGGGATGTTTCCCTAGTCATCTGGGATGTTTCCCTAGTCATCTAGGATGTTTCCCCTAGTCATCTAGGATGTTTCCCTAGTCATCTAGGATGTTTCCCTATTCATCTAGGATGTTTCCCTAGTCATCTAGGATGTTTCCCTATTCATCTAGGATGTTTCCCTATTCATCTAGGATGTTTCCCTATTCATCTAGGATGTTTCCCTATTCATCTAGGATGTTTCCCTAGTCATCTAGGATGTTTCCCTAGTCATCTAGGATGTTTCCCTAGTCATCTGGGATGTTTCCCTAGTCATCTAGGATGTTTCCCTAGTCATCTAGGATGTTTCCCTAGTCATCTAGGATGTTTCCCTAGTCATCTAGGATGTTTCCCTAGTCATCTAGGATGTTTCCCTAGTCATCTAGGATGTTTCCCTAGTCATCTAGGATGTTTCCCTAGTCATCTAGGATGTTTCCCTAGTCATCTAGGATGTTTCCCTAGTCATCTAGGATGTTTCCCTAGTCATCTAGGATGTTTCCCTAGTCATCTAGGATGTTTCCCTATCTCTGTAGCATAGCCCAGCAGAGAGGGTTTATTACTAGGGTAATGTCTTGAGTAGAGAACACACCAAACAGAAATGTATTGACGAAAGCTGAAGTAGACTGCAGACCATTAGACTGTCTGAAGAATGTGATGAGCTGCTATGAGAAGGCTGTCTGGAAGTAGAGCCCTGCCGTGCCCTGCATAGTCAGCAGTGTGTGGTTACTGCTCGTTTCCTCTCTGCACAAATACACACCACACTCCCCTGCACACATGGCTATGTAGCAGGCTAAATAAAAGAGCAGCTACTTGTGGTGTCACTTCCTGTATCTATCTCTCCTCTGGTTGGGAACATGGCCTGTCTCTCTCTGTCTCTCTTTCTCTCTACTTGTCAATTCAATTCAAACGGTGTTATTGTCATGGGAAATATATGTTTGCATTGCCAAAGCAAGTGACGTAGATAATAAACAAGTGAAAAACATTAGTGAACATTACACTCACAAAAGTTAAACGAATATAGACATTTCAAATGTTATATTATGTACAGTGTTGTAACAATGTGCAAATGGTTAAAGTACAAAAGGGAAAATAAATAAACAGACAAATATAGGTTGTATTTACAATGGTGTTTGTTCTTCACTGGTTTCCCTTTTCGCATGACAACGGGCCACAAATCTTTTTTTGCACACTGCAGTATTTCGCCTAACAGATACGGGAGTTTATCAATGCTCGATTTGTTTTCAAATTCTTTGTGGATCTGTGTAATCTGAGGGAAATATGTGTCTCTAATGTGGTCATAAATTTGGCAGGAGGTTAGGAAGTGCAGCTCAGTTTCCACCTCATTTTGTGGGCAGTGAGCACATAGCCTGTCTTCTCTTGAGAGCCATGTCTGCCTACGGCGGCCTTTCTCAATAGCAAGGCTATGCTCACTGAGTCTGTACATAGTCAAAGCTTTCCTTAAGTTTGAGTCAGTCACAGTGGTCAGGTATTCTGCCGCTGTGTACTCTCTGTGTAGGGCCAAATAGCATTCTAGTTTGCTCTGTTTTTTTGTTAATTCTTTCCAATGTGTCAAGTAATTATCTTTGTTTTCTCATGATTTGGTTGGGTCTAATTGTGTCGCTGTCCTGGGGCTCTGTGGGGTCTGTTTGTGAACAGAGCCCCAGGACCAGCATGCTTAGGGGACTCTTCTCCAGGTTCATCTCTCTGTATGTGATGGCTTTATGGAAGGTTTGGGAATCGCTTCCTTTTAGGTGGTTGTAGAATTTAACGTCTCTTTTCTGGATGTTGATAACTAGCGGGTATCCCTAATTTCTCTCTGCATCGTTTGAGTTTTGCGTTGTACACAAAGTCTATTTTTGCAGAACTCTGCATGCAGAGTGTCAATTGGGTCTTTGTCCCATTTAGTGAATTGTTGGTTGGTGAGTGGACTGCTGACCTCACAACCATGAAGGGCAATGGGGTTCGATAACTGATTCATGTTTCTGCATGTTTGCTGTCGGTGAGACCACTTGTCTCACCTCGCTGGCTATCAGGTCAACAAGGCTGGTCATGTCTTGGAGACAGTGTAGTAAGGTGACCTTGGAGACAGTGTAGTAAGGTGACCTTGGAGACAGTGTAGTAAGGTGACCTTGGAGACAGTGTAGTAAGGTGACCTTGGAGACAGTGTAGTAAGGTGACCTTGGAGACAGTGTAGTAAGGTGACCTTGGAGACAGTGTAGTAAGGTGACCTTGGAGACAGTGTAGTAAGGTGACCTTGGAGACAGTGTAGTAAGGTGACCTTGGAGACAGTGTAGTAAGGTGACCTTGGAGACAGTGTAGTAAGGTGACCTTGGAGACAGTGTAGTAAGGTGACCTTGGAGACAGTGTAGTAAGGTGACCTTGGAGACAGTGTAGTAAGGTGACCTTGGAGACAGTGTAGTAAGGTGACCTTGGAGACAGTGTAGTAAGGTGACCTTGGAGACAGTGTAGTAAGGTGACCTTGGAGACAGTGTAGTAAGGTGACCTTGGAGACAGTGTAGTAAGGTGACCTTGGAGACAGTGTAGTAAGGTGACCTTGGAGACAGTGTAGTAAGGTGACCTTGGAGACAGTGTAGTAAGGTGACCTTGGAGACAGTGTAGTAAGGTGACCTTGGAGACGGTGACCTTGGAGACAGTGTAGTAAGGTGACCTTGGAGACGGTGACCTTGGAGACAGTGTAGTAAGGTGACCTTGGAGACAGTGTAGTAAGGTGACCTTGGAGACGGTGACCTTGGAGACAGTGTAGTAAGGTGACCTTGGAGACGGTGACCTTGGAGACAGTGTAGTAAAGTGACCTTGGAGACGGTGACCTTGGAGACAGTGTAGTAAAGTGACCTTGGAGACGGTGACCTTGGAGACAGTGTAGTAAGGTGACCTTGGAGACGGTGACCTTGGAGACAGTGTAGTAAAGTGACCTTGGAGACAGTGTAGTAAGATGACCTTGGAGACAGTGTAGTAAGGTGACCTAGGAGACAGTGACCTAGGAGACAGTGTAGTAAGGTGACCTTGGAGAAGGTGACCTTGGAGACAGTGTAGTAAAGTGACCTTGGAGACAGTGTAGTAAAGTGACCTAGGAGACAGTGACCTAGGAGACAGTGTAGTAAAGTGACCTTGGAGATGGTGACCTTGGAGACAGTGTAACAGGCTAACAACTTGTGGTTGTTGTCATGGTAGGGACGAGAGCTCAATAGGGAGATGGTACAGGACTTCCTCACACGTGAATAGAGAAGATATAATTGAAGAGATTTGTAAAACTAACGAGGAAGGAGTATTGTGATGCACACACACACACACACACACACACACACACACACACACACACACACACACACACACACACACACACACACACACCTAAATCATGTGAGTGGCCTACATTTGAAAGCCCTTGGCATGTGTAGAAAATTCCCATCATCCCAAAGATCCCTCTTTAAGGAGTAGGTCAGTCTCTGTTGTCAACAAAGAACTCCTTATTCTCATTCACGAGTCACATGCCGTCCCAGTTCAGACCGGAGAATTGGGTTTGGTTGACTTCCACTTTGGTCTGATGTGAAAACAAAAGATCAGTTTCTTCTTGTGTCTTAGTTCCAAAATAATAAAACAAGATGTTGAAATGACGTCAGACTACGGGAAACGACATGCTTTGATCTACCGTGTGATTAGTCAAATCACTGACAATCCAGACCGCTGGATGCCCCCCCCGTGTGATTAGTCAAATCACTGACGATCCAGACCGCTGGATGCCCCCCCCGTGTGATTAGTCAAATCACTGACGATCCAGACCGCTGGATGCCCCCCCGTGTGATTAGTCAAATCACTGACGATCCAGACCGCTGGATGCCCCTCCCCCCCCGTGTGATTAGTCAAATCACTGACGATCCAGACCGCTGGATGCCCCTCCCCCCCGTGTGATTAGTCAAATCACTGACGATTCAGACCGCTGGATGCCCCTCCCCCCGTGTGATTAGTCAAATCACTGACGATCCAGACCGCTGGATGCCCCTCCCCCCGTGTGATTAGTCAAATCACTGACGATCCAGACCGCTGGATGCCCCCCCCCCGTGTGATTAGTCAAATCACTGACGATCCAGACCGCTGGATGCCCTCCCCCGTGTGATTAGTCAAATCACTGACGATCCAGACCGCTGGATGCCCCTCCCCCGTGTGATTAGTCAAATCACTGGCCGATCCAGACCGCTGGATGCCCCTCCCCCCGTGTGATTAGTCAAATCACTGACGATCCAGACCGCTGGATGCCCCTCCCCCCGTGTGATTAGTCAAATCACTGACGATCCAGACCGCTGGATGCCCCTCCCCCCCCGTGTGATTAGTCAAATCACTGACGATCCAGACCGCTGGATGCCCCTCCCCCGTGTGATTAGTCAAATCACTGACGATCCAGACCGCTGGATGCCCCTCCCTCCCCGTGTGATTAGTCAAATCACTGACGATCCAGACCGCTGGATGCCCCTCCCCCGTGTGATTAGTCAAATCACTGACGATCCAGACCGCTGGATGCCCCTCCCCCCCGGAGGTAATATCTTACCAAGACTGCTTTATTGGTTTTCAATGCTTCCTGTTAAAATTCCCGCTATAACCTTTAGTCGGCCTAAATGCAGCAACAGGCACACTTTTATGGCAAAATAAGAAGGCTATATAAAAAACTACAGCTGTTGAAAGAATTGGGTTGGCTTGGCCTCCCTTAACCTTAAATCATATTAATGAGCAGCGCAGTTTAATCACATAGCATCACGGATTCAACAACCGAAGGATTTGTCAATGGCTTTAAACTGAGAGTCAATATTGTGATATATCCCTTTACATTGTCTTTTCTTTATAGTAGATTATATTTCTATTCACAGGATTCAACTAAACTCAATTATTACTCTGACATTGAAGACATGAGGGAGGTTCAACAGCAATATAAACGGAGTAATAACATGTCCAGACACGTCTATATTCCACATGTCCAGACACGGGTCTATATTCCACATGTCCAGACACGGGTCTATATTCCACATGTCCAGACACGGGTCTATATTCCACATGTCCAGACACGGGTCTATATTCCACATGTCCAGACACGGGTCTATATTCCACACGTCCAGACACGGGTCTATATTCCACACGTCCAGACACGGGTCTATATTCCACACCCCAGCCTGTCTTCCTGCTACTGGGGATTTAGGGAATGGGAAGAGAGAAGGCCTTGTAGTCTCAACTATTCCACGGGTCTATATTCCACACCCCAGCCTGTCTTCCTGCTACTGGGGATTTAGGGAATGGGAAGAGAGTAGTAGTCTCAACTATTCCAAGGCAAAACATATCATTTCAAGGAATTCATTATATCCCAAACAAATTTGTATATGTACCTTCAAGTAAGGAAATTGATTGTTAAAAATGTATTGTAATGTGTTAACAGTTAATCCTACTGAAATCAATAATACCTTCAAAACATTGTATTCAGATCTTTACACGTCAGAATCACCTGAAGACAATTCAATTCTGAATGATTTTCTTGACCATGTGGAAACTCCTACCACTAGTACAGAGAAGAAACTGACCAACCTTTGTTCCCTGGCCCAGACGGCTTCCCAATCCAACTCTACAAGACCTTTTCAATTACAGCACCGTGGGAGTTCCCCTGGCCCAGACGGCTTCCCAATCCAACTCTACAAGACCTTTTCAATTACAGCACCGTGGGAGTTCCCCTGGCCCAGACGGCTTCCCAATCCAACTCTACAAGACCTTTTCAATTACAGCACCGTGGGAGTTCCCTGGCCCAGACGGCTTCCCAATCCAACTCTACAAGACCTTTTCAATTACAGCACCGTGGGAGTTCCCCTGGCCCAGACGGCTTCCCAATCCAACTCTACAAGACCTTTTCAATTACAGCACCGTGGGAGTTCCCCTGGCCCAGACGGCTTCCCAATCCAACTCTACAAGACCTTTTCAGTTACAGCACCGTGGGAGTTCCCCTGGCCCAGACGGCTTCCCAATCCAACTCTACAAGACCTTTTCAATTACAGCACCGTGGGGAGTTCCCCTGGCCCAGACGGCTTCCCAATCCAACTCTACAAGACCTTTTCAATTACAGCACCGTGGGAGTTCCCTGGCCCAGACGGCTTCCCAATCCAACTCTACAAGACCTTTTCAATTACAGCACCGTGGGAGTTCCCTGGCCCAGACGGCTTCCCAATCCAACTCTACAAGACCTTTTCAGTTACAGCACCGTGGGAGTTCCCCTGGCCCAGACGGCTTCCCAATCCAACTCTACAAGACCTTTTTCAATTACAGCACCGTGGGAGTTCCCCTGGCCCAGACGGCTTCCCAATCCAACTCTACAAGACCTTTCAATTACAGCACCGTAGGAGTTCCCCTGGCCCAGACGGCTTCCCAATCCAACTCTACAAGACCTTTTCTGACAAATTGGACCCCTCCAGCTTGAAACGTTTGAAAACTCCCTGGACCAGGGTGTTTTACCCCAAACCCTGACACAGGCGTCGATCACACTTTAGTGGCTCATACAGACCGATCTCACTTTTAAATGAAGATGTAAAAATATTGTTGGAACGACTTGCCTCTCGAAAAGAATCCACTATAACAGACATCATATCGACGGACCAGACAGGTTTATTAAGGGCTGTCACTCCTTTTCTAATATTCAACATCTGCTTAACGCCATACACGTCTGCCTAACGCCATGCACGCCTGCTTACCGTCATGCACGCCTGCTTACCGTCATGCACGCCTGCTTACCGTCATGCACGCCTGACGCTACCGTCATGCACGCCTGCTTACCGTCATGCACGCCGCGTCATGCACGCCTGCTTAACGTCATGCACGCTGCTTAACGTCATGCACGCCTGCTTAACGTCATGCACGCCTGCTTAACGTCATGCACGCCTGCTTAACGTCATGCACGTCTGCTTAACGCCATGCACTCTCCTGCGCCGTCGGACTGTGGTTCTCTCTTTAGATGTGGAGAAGGCATTTGACAGGGTAGAATGGGAATATTTATTCTCTGTACTGGGAAAATTTTGCTTTGGTGCAAACTTCATTTCCTGTGTCTGACTGTTGTACTCAGGCATCAGTACTTACAAACAAACTTTGTTCACAGTATTTGCCATTATCATGGGCCCCATGCCAGGGATGTCCAATGTCACCTCTGTTATTTGCCCTGGCGATAGAACCCCTTTCTATTAAGCCAAAGTCCATACCCTCAATACATGGTATCTACAGACTGGAACACAAAGTTTCCTTGTATAAAAACAAGTCATCTGCATACATCTCCGACCCGTAGCGCGTGTCCCAGAGGTAGTGGACGAGCTGCGTAGGTTTGGTGTGTTTTCGGGCTATAAATTGAATTTCTCAAAAAAGTGAATGCTTTCCTATTAATTAAGCATTTCTGTACTTGTTCCAATGTCTCCCTCTTTTTTTTTACCAAAGTCTTTTTTCACTTCAGTGGATAAGCTGATGTCTTTTTTCACTTCGGTGGATAAGCTGATGTCTTTTTTCACTTCAGTGGATAAGCTGATGTCTTGTTTCACTTCGGTGGATAAGCTGATGTCTTGTTTCACTTCAGTGGATAAGCTGATGTCTTGTTTCACTTCAGTGGATAAGCTGATGTCTTTTCTCACTTCAGTGGATAAGCTGATGTCTTTTTCACTTCAGTGGATAAGCTGATGTCTTTTCTCTATGGGGAGGTGTGAATCCAGAATACCTAAAGCATTCCTCCAGAGAGATAGAACACACGGAGGACTAGCCCTTCCTAACTTTATACATTATTACTGGGCAGCAAATATACAAAATATGATTTACTGGTTCACACCTCAGAAACTGACTGGTGTCAAACAGAAGCCAACTCCTGTTTCTCCTCCTCTTTGTCAGCCCACTGCCAACCTCCCTCCTTCAGCGTCGCGCTACACATCCAATCTCCCTCCTTCAGCGTCGCGCTACACATCCAATCTCCCTCCTTCAGCGTCGCGCTACACATCCAATCTCCCTCCTTCAGCGTCGCGCTACACATCCAATCTCCCTCCTTCAGCGTCGCGCTACACATCCAATCTCCCTCTCCCTCTCAACCAGACCCATATCATCTCCTCCTAGGTATTATTATTCAACCAGACCCATATCATCTCCTCCTAGGTATTATTACTCAACCAGACCCATGTCATCTCCTCCTAGGTATTATTATTCAACCAGACTCATATCATCTCCTCCTAGGTATTATTACTCAACCAGACCCATATCATCTCCTCCTAGGTATTATTACTCAACAAGGCCCATATCATCTCCTCCTAGGTATTATTATTCAACCAGACCCATATCATCTCCTCCTAGGTATTATTACTCAACCAGACCCATATCATCTCCTCCTAGGTATTATTATTCAACCAGACCCATATCATCTCCTCCTAGGTATTATTACTCAACAAGGCCCATATCATCTCCTCCTAGGTATTATTATTCAACCAGACCCATATCATCTCCTCCTAGGTATTATTACTCAACCAGACCCATATCATCTCCTCCTGGGTATTATTACTCAACCAGACCCATATCATCTCCTCCTGGGTATTATTACTCAACCAGACCCATATCATCTCCTCCTAGGTATTATTACTCAACCAGACCCATATCATCTCCTCCTAGGTATTATTACTCAACCAGACCCATATCATCTCCTCCTAGGTATTATTACTCAACCAGACCCATATCATCTCCTCCTAGGTATTATTACTCAACCAGACCCATATCATCTCCTCCTAGGTATTATTACTCAACCAGACCCATGTCATCTCCTCCTAGGTATTATTACTCAACCAGACCCATATCATCTCCTCCTAGGTATTATTACTCAACCAGACCCATATCATCTCCTCCTAGGTATTATTATTCAACCAGACCCATATCATCTCCTCCTAGGTATTATTACTCAACCAGACCCATATCATCTCCTCCTAGGTATTATTACTCAACCAGACCCATATCATCTCCTCCTAGGTATTATTACTCAACCAGACCCATATCATCTCCTCCTAGGTATTATTACTCAACCAGACCCATATCATCTCCTCCTAGGTATTATTACTCAACCAGACCCATATCATCTCCTCCTAGGTATTATTACTCAACCAGACCCATATCATCTCCTCCTAGGTATTATTACTCAACAAGGCCCATATCATCTCCTCCTAGGTATTATTACTCAACCAGACCCATAATTAATACAAAGGTATGGTGTGTATGTATGCTACATGCTCTCTAACCACCAGGCTAGGCTGCCTGCCGCCCCTCTAACCACCAGGCTAGGCTGCCTGCCGCCCCTCTAACCACCAGGCTAGGCTGCCTGCCGCCCCTCTAACCACCAGGCTAGGCTGCCTGCCGCCCCTCTAACCACCAGGCTAGGCTGCCTGCCGCCCCTCTAACCACCAGGCTAGGCTGCCTGCCGCCCCTCTAACCACCAGGCTAGGCTGCCTGCCGCCCCTCTAACCACCAGGCTAGGCTGCCTGCCCCCCTCTAACCACCAGGCTACCTGCCGCCCCTAAAGACAGCAAAGGTATGTTGTGTATGTATGCAACATGCTCTTCAATACAAAGGTATGTTGTGTATGTACGCTACATGCTCTTTAATACAAAGGTATGTTGTGTATGTATGCTACATGCTCTTCAATACAAAGGTATGTTGTGTATGTATGATACATGCTCTTCAATACTAAGGTATGTTGTGTATGTATGATACATGCTCTTTATGTGCTTTTCAATACAAAGGTATGTTGTGTATGTATGCTACATGCTCTTTATGTGCTCTTCAATACAAGGGTATGTTGTGTATGTATGCTACATGCTCTTCAATACAAAGGTATGTTGTGTATGTATGCTACATGCTCTTCAATACAAGGGTATGTTGTGTATGTATGCTACATGCTCTTTAATACAAAGGTATGTTGTGTATGTACGCTACATGCTCTTCAATACAAAGGTATGTTGTGTATGTACGCTACATGCTCTTTATGTGCTCTTCAATACAAGGGTATGTTGTGTATGTATGCTACATGCTCTTCAATACAAAGGTATGTTGTGTATGTATGCTACATGCTCTTTATGTGCTCTTCAATACAAGGGTATGTTGTGTATGTATGCTACATGCTCTTCAATACAAAGGTATGTTGTGTATGTATGCTACATGCTCTTCAATACAAAGGTATGTTGTGTATGTATGCTACATGCTCTTTATGTGCTCTTCAATACAAAGGTGTGAAAATAAAAGGAAAGTGCCTGCTGTTGTTTAGAGCCACAGTATAAAACTCTGGACTTCATCTGAAATGAATCCAGATCTAATGAAGAGGCTACATTGTGATAAGAACATTTCTGTCTCTGTGTTATTGATTTAAAAGTGAATGACGGGTGGGTTGTTGAGCAACAAAAACGATGCCAGATCAACCGTGGAACAGACCCAGGAGGGTTGGCTGAGGAACAAAACGATGCCAGATCAACCGTGGAACAGACCCAGCAGGGTTGGCTGAGGAACAAAACGATGCGAGATC
Source organism: Oncorhynchus gorbuscha (assembly GCF_021184085.1). NCBI lineage: Eukaryota > Metazoa > Chordata > Actinopteri > Salmoniformes > Salmonidae > Oncorhynchus > Oncorhynchus gorbuscha. The sequence continues at coordinate 305,150 of NW_025745827.1, forward strand.
AACGTGGAACAGACCCAGCAGGGTTGGCTGAGGAACAAAACGATGCCAGATCAACCGTGGAACAGACCCAGCAGGGTTGGCTGAGGAACAAAGGATTGTTCACAACATGGAAACTATATATACATTCGCACAATGAGCACTTGTTGTCTCTTAAATGCATCGTTATAGTTGTTGATTAGCTAGCTAGCTAATTTTATCCCCATTAGCATTGACATGACATGAGTCAAAACAAGACATGGAGTCAAGACACAATGAGACTAAACGAGCAGCCTAGGATTCCCAACATGGCAGCTTCTTGTCATTGTTGCTATGTGACCGTCCAGGATCATAACATTACACAGACTGCTGCCCCCTCGGCAACGCACATCGTTTTCATGACGTTGTCAGCCATCCCCTCTATAGTTACTGGTCTCTTCAAGACAACACACACAACATGGTCTACAGCAACATGACCAACAGCCTTAGTTTGGTCAATGTGGATGATAATAGATGTTTTATAGACTAACAAGACAGCAATTCGCTGGTCATTGATAGTCTGCTGAGAGTCCGTCAATGGGTTGGCCAGAATACAGTAGACCACTGTCAACAGTCTAGTACGAGTGCCTTGGCTTCTCTAGCTACTGAAAGACAGACAGAATTATCAAACACTATTGGCTGTGAGCTGGACAGACAGCCAGAAAGACATCAATCCAGCCAGCCAGAAAGAAAGACAGCCAGAAAGACAGCTAGCCAGAAAGACATCAGGCCAGCCAGAAAGACAGACAGACAGCCAGCCAGAAAGACAGACATCAGGCCAGCCAGAAAGACAGACATCAGGCCAGCCAGAAAGACAGACATCAGGCCAGAAAGACAGACAGACATCAGGCCAGAAAGACAGACAGACATCAGGCCAGAAAGACAGACAGACATCAGTCCAGAAAGACATCAGGCCAGAAAGACAGACAGACATCAGGCCAGAAAGACAGACATCAGGCCAGAAAGACAGACATCAGGCCAGAAAGACAGACATCAGGCCAGAAAGACAGACATCAGGCCAGAAAGACAGACATCAGGCCAGAAAGACAGACATCAGGCCAGAAAGACATCAGGCCAGCCAGAAAGACAGACAGCTAGCCAGACATGGGTAAAACAGTCAGTCACACTCAGAATAGCCTTCACTCATCCAACCGATTTTCATCAGACACAGTCATACACATTGAACTGAGGGATGTGAGTGAAGTCACCCGTCTCCTCACACCATAACGGTTCCAGTACATTAGTAGTTTAGACAGGGGCCAGCCCTCTGTGGGAGAAGAGAGACTGTGACCTACCGATGCTGTGGCCTTTACAGCAGCCCAAACCAACACAGCTGTGTGGTGCAGCCTAAACCCTGACAGGAAGGAGCTTCCAGTCCAACTACAATGGACGAATGCACATGCAAATCCACACACAAGGTCTGACAGACTCAAATGAATATGTAATTCAGATGAAGTTACACCATACTGCTGGTACACTGGGCAGAGAGGTCTGTAGACCTAGAGGAGACACTGGGCAGAGAGGTCTGTAGACCTAGAGGAGACACTGGTACACTGGGCAGAGAGGTCTGTAGACCTAGAGGAGACACTGGTACACTGGGCAGAGAGGTCTGTAGACCTAGAGGAGACACTGGTACACTGGGCAGAGAGGTCTGTAGACCTAGACGAGACACTGGTACACTGAGCAGAGAGGTCTGTAGACCTAGACGGGACAGTGGTACACTGGGCTGAGGTGTCTGTAGACCTAGAGGAGACGTTGTAGAGACACTGGTACACTGGGCAGAGAGGTCTGTAGACCTAGACGAGACACTGGTACACTGAGCAGAGAGGTCTGTAGACCAAGAGGAGACACTGGTACACTGGGCAGAGAGGTCTGTAGACCAAGAGGAGACGTTGTAGAGACACTGGTACACTGGGCAGAGAGGTCTGTAGACCAAGAGGAGACGTTGTAGAGACACTGGTACACTGGGCAGAGAGGTCTGTAGACCAAGAGGAGACGTTGTAGAGACACTGGTACACTGGGCAGAGAGGTCTGTAGACCAGGAGAACACAGTGTAGAGACAGTGGTACACTGGGCAGAGAGGTCTGTAGACAAGGAGAACACAGTGTAGAGACACTGGTACACTGGGCAGAGAAGTCTGTAGACCAGGAGAACACAGTGTAGAGGAGACGTTGTAGAGACACCGTACGTACAATGTACACCTCATAGGGGGAGACCTTATCGTGACACACACACACACACACACACACACACACACACACACACACACACACACACACACACACACACACAATAGTGGGAAGGAGGTTACAGGAAGCTAGTGCCATCATATGAAACCCCTTATCGTGTAGGAACAGAGACAGACACGGTTGAGAGAGGAAGCACAAAGGACTGAAGGGAGAGGTCTGGCATGAGGCTGAAGATACTAGACAGGCCCTACATGCTCTAGATTCAATCAATTAACTGTAGTGTAGTCACTCACGGAGAACAGCATGGAGCTTGTAACATCAGGGTAGTGAATAGAGGTCGACCGGTTATTGGAGGACCAAAAAAGACGCATACCGATTAGTCTGCCGACTTTTTATAAATATATTTTTAATAATGACTATTACAATACTGAATTAACAATGAACATCTTTATTTTAACTTAATATAATACATCAATAAAATGTTGCCTCAAATAAAATAATGAAACGTGTTCAATTTGGTTTAAATAATGCAAAAACAAAGTGTTGGAGAAGGAAGTAAAAGTGCAATATGTGCTATGTAAAAAAGCTAACGTTAGTTCCTTGCTCAGAACATGAGAACATATGAAAGCTGGTGGTTCCTTTTAACATGAGTCATCTTCTGCAAGCCGTTTCTAACAGTTGCTCTCCTCCCTAGGGTGGGAGGCCTCTTTCCAGTTATTGTTTCACTGTTATCACAAGTCGACAGTTCAGTTGTCCTTGAATGTCTCAACTATACCCTGCTCATATTGCAAAATAGTAACACAATGGCATAGTCTTTAAAAAGTCTAGTCACACACATTATTGGATTACGACTCTGACACATTCATACAATTATATGGTTTCAGGGTGGAATACTTTAGTCATTATCATCAACCTGCCACAGTCTCCTCGTGGAGTGCAATATCATCAGCCATATTCGGCATCCAAAAATGTCAATTACCAATTGATATGAAAACCTGAAATCGGCTCTAATTAATCAGTCTAGGCCTCTAGTAGTGAATTTGATTCCCAGGACCACCCATACGTAAAATGTATGCACGTACAACTGTAAGTCACTTTAGATAAAAGTATCCCACGCGCCAGGCCTCCCCCAGGCCTCCCCAAGGTCAGGCCTGCTCCACATTAGGCCTCCCCTGCGTCAGGCCTGCTCCACATTAGGCCTCCCTGCGTCAGGCCTGCTCCACATTAGGCCTCCCCTGCGTCAGGCCTGCTCCACATTAGGCTTCCTCTACATGGTATAAATTATATATAGTTATGAGCAGCTAGATAGACCCACTAGCCTACACCCAAAATAATATGAAAAAAGTTCAGGGACCAGGGCTATAGAAGGAGACAACAGATCTGGGACCAGGCTATAGAAGGAGACAACAGATCTGGGACCGGGCTATAGAAGGAGACAACAGATCTGGGACCTACCAATGTACTACTAGGCTATAGAAGGAGACAACAGATCTGGAACCTACCAATGTACTACTAGGCTATAG
>NW_025745828.1:0-25000 GCF_021184085.1 Oncorhynchus gorbuscha
GTTATTGACTTGTTTATTGTTTACTCCATGTGTAACTCTGTGTTGTCTGTTCACACTGCTATGCTTTATCTTGGCCAGGTCGCAGTTGTAAATGAGAACTTGTTCTCAACTAGCCTACCTGGTTAAATAAAGGTGAAATGTAAAACAAATGTAAAAAATGTTTAGGTTTGAGGGATTGTATTTTGTCCTGTAGTTCATTCAATGTAATTTGAGAATCCAGTGGGTTCTTGTTGTCTTTAATAGTTGATTCTAAGATTTGTATTTGATCATGTATATGTTTTTGCTGTTCTTTGTTATAGGGCCAAAAATATTGTCTCTCTCTCTCTCTCTCTCTCTCTCTCTCTCTCTCTCTCTCTCTCTCTCTCTCTCTCTCTCTCTCTCTCTCTTGTCTCTCTCTTGTCTCTGTATGTACAGTGAGATGAGTCAGAAGGTTCTATTGTCAGTCAGTCTCTGCTCAGCTTGAACACCAAACATAGACAGTCATGTTATGTAACATACTGGCTACATACAATCTGCATGCACATACTCTAACCTGTTAACTGACATATACAAACCTGATTACAGACATACACAAACACTCACACGCACAGTCAGTTAGTTCTAGATGCCAGGGATAGATGTGTAGTAACCAATGGATGGTATGTGTCCGGACACAAGTTGAATGGAAATTGAAACCTATCAAACAACTTTGTACTCATATGGCAAGTTTCCATAGAGGATTTACCATGGTGTTTCATCCAAAACACTCTGACTTTTCTGCCCTGGGGACTTTTCAGCCTGCATTTACATAACAATGACTAACTGTGAACTTTAACACCTTCTCAGAAAGCAGCTGTCTTGAATAATGCACATCACAGTCATCCTGAACAGCTGATGCTCTTAATGCATGTTTCAGTGTTACTTGTCTCGAAGTGAGCATAGAAGTCATTTAGCTCATCTGGTAAGCTTGCGTCACCGTTCAGCTCTCGGCTGTGCTTCCCTTTGTAGTATGTAATAGTTTGCAAGCCCTGCCACATCTGACGAGCGTCGGAGCCGGTGTAGTACGATTCGATCTTAGTCCTGTATTGACGCTTTGCCTGTTTGATGGTTCGTCGGAGGGCATTGCAGGATTTCTTATAAGCTTCCGGGTTAGAGTCCTGCCCCTTAAAAGTGGCAGCTCTACCCTTTAGCTCAGTGCGAATGTTTCCTGTAATCCATGGCTTCTGGTTGGGGTACGTACGTACAGTTACTGTGGGGACGGCGTCCTCGATGCACTTATTATGTGGTGTACTCCTCAATGCCATCGGAAGAATCCTAGAACATATTCCAGTCTGTGATAGCAAAATAGTCCTGTAGTTTAGCATCTGCTTCATCCGACCACTTTTTTATAGACACTGTTGCTTCCTGCTTTAATATTTGCTTGTAAGCAGGAATCAGGAGGATCTAGTTATTGTCAGATTTGCCAAATGGAGGGCGAGGGAGAGCTTTGTACGTGTCTCTGTGTGTGGGTGGTCTAGAATTGTTTGCCCTCTGGTTGCAGATTTAACATGCTGATAGAAATGAGGTAAAACTTATTTAAGTTTCCCTGCATTAAAGTCCCCGGCCACAAGGAGCCGCCTCTGGATGAGCGTTTTCCCATTTGCTTATGGCAGAATACAGCTCATTGAGTGCGGTTTTAGTGCCAGTCTCGGACAGCTACAAAATATACAGATGAAAACTCTCTAGGTAGATAGTGTGGTCTACTGCTTATGAGATACTCTACCTCAGGCGAACAAAACCTTGAGACTTCCTGAGATATCATGCACCAGCTATTGTTTAAAAATATGCATAGGCCCCCGCCTCGTGTCTTATCAGAGGCTGGTGTTCTGTCCTGCCGATAGAGTGTATAACCTGCCAGCTGTATGTTCTTAATGTCGTCGTTCAGCCACGACTCGGTGAAACGTAAGATATTAGTTTCTAATGTCCCCTTATTAGGATATACGTGCTTTCAGTTCGTCCCATTTATTTTCCAGCAATTGAGCATTAGCTATCAGAACGGAAGGAAAGGGCAGATTAGCCACTCGTCACCTGATCCTCACAAGGCATCCTGATCTCTGTCCGCGAAACCTACGTTTCCTTTTCCAGCTAATCACGGGGATCTGGGCTTGGTCGGGTGTCTGTAGTATATCCCTCTGGGCCTGGTCGGGTGTCTGTAGTATATCCCTCTGGGCCTGGTCGGGTGTCTGTAGTAGATCCCTCTGGGCCTGGTCGGGTGTCTGTAGTATATCCCTCTGGGCCTGGTCGGGTGTCTGTAGTATATCCCTCTGGGCCTGGTCGGGTGTCTGTAGTAGATCCCTCTGGGCCTGGTCGGGTGTCTGTAGTAGATCCCTCTGGGCTTGGCGGGTGTCTGTAGTAGATCCCTCTGGGCCTGGTTGGGTGTCTGTAGTATATCCCTTTGGGCCTGGTCGGGTGTCTGTAGTAGATCCCTCTGGACCTGGTCGGGTGTCTGTAGTAGATCCCTCTGGGCCTGGTAGGGTGTCTGTAGTATATCCCTCTGGGCCTGGTCGGGTGTCTGTAGTAGATCCCTCTGGGCCTGGTTGGGTGTCTGTAGTAGATCCCTCTGGGCCTGGTCGGGTGTCTGTAGTATATCCCTCTGGGCCTGGTCGGGTGTCTGTAGTAGATCCCTCTGGGCCTGGTCGGGTGTCTGTAGTATATCCCTCTGGGCCTGGTCGGGTGTCTGTAGTAGATCCCTCTGGGCCTGGTCGGGTGTCTGTAGTAGATCCCTCTGGGCCTGGTCGGGTGTCTGTAGTAGATCCCTCTGGGCCTGGTTGGGTGTCTGTAGTATATCCCTCTGGGCCTGGTCGGGTGTCTGTAGTAGATCCCTCTGGGCCTGGTTGGGTGTCTGTAGTATATCCCTCTGGGCCTGGTCGGGTGTCTGTAGCATATCCCTCTGGGCCTGGTCGGGTGTCTGTAGTAGATCCCTCTGGGCCTGGTTGGGTGTCTGTAGTATATCCCTCTGGGCCTGGTCGGGTGTCTGTAGTAGATCCCTCTGGGCCTGGTTGGGTGTCTGTAGTATATCCCTCTGGGCCTGGTCGGGTGTCTGTAGTAGATCCCTCTGGGCCTGGTCGGGTGTCTGTAGTAGATCCCTCTGGGCCTGGTCGGGTGTCTGTAGTATATCCCTCTGGGCCTGGTCGGGTGTCTGTAGTAGATCCCTCTGGGCCTGGTTGGGTGTCTGTAGTATATCCCTCTGGGCCTGGTTGGGTGTCTGTAGTATATCCCTTGCGTCCGACTCATTGATGAAGAACTCCTCGTCCAGTTTGAGGTGAGTAATCCCAGTTTTGATGTCCAGAAGCTCTTTTCGGTCATAAGAGACGGTAGCAGCAACATTATGTACAAAACAAGTTACTAACAACGCGAAAAAACTAACAAAATATGGTTGGTTAAGAGCCGATAAAATGGCAGCCCTCCCCTTCGGCGCCATCTTGTACTAAGGTACTTGAACACAATTAGACTAACTTGTTTTCATGAGATCCCAGACTACTATTTTAATAGTTGATATTTTTGATTGTGTCTTAAGTAACTTAAAGGCCCTTTAAAACTTTAAGACACAGGGAGGACAGGGCACAGACTGTGCTAGGCCAGAAATGGCTAGCATTAGCTTAGCCTGTGAGCAGGGAAAGGAACAGGGACAGATATAGGGCATTAATCCACTCTTTAGCATTAGCTAGCATTAGCCCTCCTCTGTCTCTCTGCAGCCAGTTGCACTACTGCCATTGGAGAAGGGAGGGAGGGAGGGAAAGAGAGAGGAATATCTGTTTATTTTTGTCTGTCTGGCCACATTGAACTTCCCAGCTCTTTTTCTGTCTCTTTTTTCCCCTCTCTCTCCACCTCTCTCTCGCTCTCTCTCCCTCCCTCCCCTATCTCTCTCCCTCCACCTTTCTGTTTTAGCTACTCATTCTTATTGCCTTTCTCTCATCTGTGGAGTTCTCCCTTGCTCTCTCTCAATTAAATTCAAGGGCTTTATTGGCATGAGAAACATGTTAACATTGCCAAAGCAAGTGAAGTAGATAATAAACAAAAGTGAAAGAAACAATCAAAATGAACAGTAAACGTTACACTCTCTCTCTGCCTCTCTTTCTCTCCATTTGTGATGACTGAAAACTGTATGAACTACGGAGACAGTGTGAGATGTCTGTGTAGGACGGCCCATGCCATTGGCTGGCTGGCACTCCACCTCTGCCTGTGATTGGCCGAAGGCCTCAGCATAAGACTCAATCAGCTGGGTGGAAACATATGTAGGTCAGTGTGTAGCTATGTGAGCTCTGCTCTCTCTCTCCTCCCCTCCTCCACTCTGCTCTGTAAACTGGCCTGGTTGTGTTAACTTGCTGTGTTTTAGCTTCACCATTTATAACCGAGGCAAGAGAGACTGAGGCAAGAGAGACTGAGGCAAGAGAGACTGAGGCAAGAGAGACTGAGGCAAGGGAGACGGAGGCAAGGGAGACGGAGGCAAAGAGAGACAGAGGCAGAGAGACTGAGGGAGAGAGACTGAGGCAAGAGAGACTGAGGGAGAGAGACTGAGGGAAGAGAGACTGAGGGAGAGAGACTGAGGGAAGAGAGACTGAGGCAAGACAGACTGATGCAAGAGAGACTGAGGCAAGAGAGACGGAGGGAAGAGAGACTGACGCAAGACTGACTGATGCAACAGAAACTGAGGCAAGAGAGACTGAGGCAAGAGAGACTGAGGCAAGAGAGACTGAGGCAATCGAGACTGAGGCAATCGAGACTGAGGGAGAGAGACTGAGGCAACAGAGACTGAGGCAAGAGAGACGGAGGAGGCAAGAGAGACGGAGGAGGCAAGAGAGACGGAGGCAAGAGAGACGGAGGCAAGAGAGACGGAGGCAAGAGAGACTGAGGCAAGAGAGACTGAGGCAAGAGAGACTGAGGCAAGAGAGACTGAGGCAAGAGAGACTGAGGCAAGAGAGACTGAGGCAAGAGAGACTGAGGCAAGAGAGACTGAGGCAACAGAGACTGAGGCAACAGAGACTGAGGCAACAGAGACTGAGTCAACAGAGACTGAGGGAAGAGCGTCGGAGGAGGCAAGAGAGACAGAGGAGGCAAGAGAGACGGAGGCAAGAGAGACAGAGGAGGCAAGAGAGAAGAGCGTCGGAGGAGGCAAGAGAGACAGAGGAGGCAAGAGAGACAGAGGAGGCAAGAGAGACGGAGGCAAGAGAGACAGAGGAGGCAAGAGAGACGGAGGCAAGAGAGACAGAGGCAAGAGAGACAGAGGCAAGAGAGACAGGGGCAAGAGAGACAGAGCCAAGAGAGACTGAGGGAGAGAGACTGAGGCAAGAGAGACTGAGGCAACAGAGACTTGAGGGAAGAGCGTCGGAGGAGGCAAGAGAGACGGAGGAGGCAAGAGAGACGGAGGAGGCAAGAGAGACGGAGGCAAGAGAGACAGAGGCAAGAGAGACAGAGAGACGGAGGCAAGAGAGACGGAGGCAAGAGAGACGGAGGCAAGAGAGACGGAGGCAAGAGAGACTGAGGCAAGAGAGACTGAGGCAAGAGAGACTGAGGCAAGAGAGACTGAGGCAAGAGAGACTGAGGCAAGAGCGTCGGAGGAGGCAAGAGAGACAGAGGAGGCAAGAGAGACGGAGGAGGCAAGAGAGACGGAGGAGGCAAGAGAGACGGAGGAGGCAAGAGAGACAGGGGCAAGAGAGACAGAGCCAAGAGAGACTGAGGGAGAGAGACTGAGGCAAGAGAGACTGAGGCAACAGAGACTGAGGCAACAGTGACTTGAGGGAAGAGCGTCGGAGGAGGCAAGAGAGACAGAGGAGGCAAGAGAGACGGAGGAGGCAAGAGAGACGGAGGAGGCAAGAGAGACGGAGGAGGCAAGAGAGACGGAGGAGGCAAGAGAGACGGAGGAGGCAAGAGAGACGGAGGAGGCAAGAGAGACGGAGGAGGCAAGAGAGACGGAGGCAAGAGAGATGGAGGAGGCAAGAGAGACGGAGGAGGCAAGAGAGACAGAGGAGGCAAGAGAGACGGAGGAGGCAAGAGAGACGGAGGAGGCAAGAGAGACGGAGGCAAGAGAGACAGAGGCAAGAGAGACAGAGGCAAGAGAGACAGAGAGACGGAGGCAAGAGAGACAGAGAGACGGAGGCAAGAGAGACTGAGGCAAGAGAGACTGAGGCAAGAGAGACGGAGGCAAGAGAGACTGAGGCAAGAGAGACTGAGGCAAGAGAGACTGAGGCAAGAGAGACGGAGGGAAGAGAGACAGGTAAGAGAGTGAGGGAAAAGAGACGGAGGCAGGAGAAACTGAGGCAAGAGAGACGGAGGGAAGAGAGACTGAGGCAAGAGAGACTGAGGCAACAAAGACTGAGGCAAGAGAGACGGAGGCAAGAGAGACTGAGGCAAGAGAGACTGAGGCAAGAGAGACTGAGGCAAGAGAGACTGAGGCAAGAGAGACTGAGGCAACATAGACTGAGGCAAGAGAGACAGAGGCAAGAGAGACTGAGGCAAGAGAGACTGAGGCAAGAGAGACTGAGGCAACAGAGACTGAGGCAACAGAGACTGAGGCAAGAGAGACTGAGGCAAGAGAGACTGAGGCAAGAGAGACTGAGGCAAGAGAGACTGAGGCAACAGAGACTGAGGCAAGAGAGACTGAGGCAAGAGAGACGGAGGAAAGAGAGACTTGAGGCAAGACAGACTGAGGGAGAGAGACTGAGGGAATAGGAGGCAAGAGAAAAATAATAAGTCCCTCTTCTTTTTAACCCCCTTTTTCCTCTATCCTTCTCCTCCCTCAGTCTCTCTTCCCTCAGTCTCTCTTCCCTCAGTCTCTTCCCTCAGTCTCTCTTCCCTAGGTTTAAAATGGTGGAAAGGGAAAGCAGAGGGAGGAGAGGATGAGAGTAAAGTGGGAGAAGGTGGAGAAGGGGAATGTCTTGATGTGCTGTGCCCTGTTGCACTGCTCGGTGCAACAGTACAGAGTGTCAGTCACACACACAGCCATCTGAACATCACTGGAGAAAACAATAGTGTTTATTACTTCAAGAACTGCAGAGAATGTTCTCTGTCTGTCAGAGAGGGAGACAGGGCAAGAGGGTGTAGAGGTAGATAATTAGGGGCGTCCTTGAAAAGGGGAAAGCAGAGGGGCATAGATGGTGAGCTACCTTTGAGAATGAATAGAGCAGGAGGAGAGAGAGAGAGAGAGCAACTTGTTATTTTTCCTTGAAAATCATACATCCATTCTCCATACATTCCATACTCAGGGATCAGTTTTGCCTCCAACAAATAGCCCTTATGGCATTCTGACTTCCTGTCCCCCTTATGTACAGCCCCTCCCCTTGTAAAGGGCCTGAGGAGGATTGGCTGAAAGCGTACAGTATTATACAGTATTATATAGAGCCATTATTGCATGAAACCCATCTCATTTTGGTCAAATAAACAGCAAACCTGGTTTAAAAAACAGATGAAACAACACCTCACAACCCCTCTCCCCTGGTTGACCTATTTAGAATGTGTATGTATTGATATGTAGGCCTTTTAAATTGATGTAGTTGTGTCCTTGTGCTGTTCTAGTCTACTAATGTTCTTTATTATGTCATGTTTTATGTTTTGTGTTGGACCCCAGGAAGAGTAGCTGCTGCTTTCACAACAGCTAATGAGGATCCTATTCAAATACCAAATACCAATGCTGAGCTGAATTATTCACACCAAATCATATTCTCCTTCCTACCTCTACCCCTTCTACGCCAGGCACATACAAGCATGAACCTACAGACACACACACGCTCTCACACACACACACACACTTTCCCCCCTCAGCCCCGGGCCCTAGGCAGTGCCCATGGTAGTCTAACTCAGACACCCAGACAGGAAAAAGCATAGTCTAGTACCCTTCACTTTACTACTCTCTCTGCAGCCACCTTTCTGTCTGCATACTTCACATTAAAAGCCCCCGCAGTCATGTGCCCCACTCTGCCTGTCTGCAAATGTACACTCCCCCCACTATTTCAAATGAAAAGACCCTCATTTAGGCTAGTACATCACTTCATATGAAATGCCTTCCCATCCTAATGTAGAGTCCTTCACACTGCACGCACACACACACATACACACACACATACACACGCGCACGCACACACACATACGCACGCGCACACACACACACACACACACACACACACACACACACACACACACACACACACACACACACACACACACACACACACACACTTCACACACACACACACACACACACACACACACACACATACACACGCGCACACACACACATACGCACGCACACACACACACACACACACACACACACACACACACACACACACACACACACACACACACACACACACACACACACACACACACACACACACACACACACACACACACACGCACACACACACACACACACACACACACACACACACACACACACACACACACACACACACACACACACACACACACACACACACACACACATACACACACACATACACACGCGCACGCACGCGCACACACACACACACACACACACACACACACACACACACACACACACACACACACACACACACAGAGAGAGAGACCCCTCGCCCTGTGTGGCTGGTGTTGTATTATTCAGTAGGCAGACAGACACACACTTAGTGCCTGGTGATCTTACCCTGACTTTAGCCACTCAGTATGTTTGTCAGCCAAAGAGTGACCCAGTTTGCTGTACAAGACAACATAGGGCTAGACAGCAGCCTTCTACTCTGGGGATATATCTGTGTCTGACTGGAGGACAACAAAGCAGAATAGAACAAAAGAGATTCTCCGGTCTGGACAACTAAAAGCTTACCATGGGGTTGTCTATGATGATTTTAAACTCTTTTGGTCCATTAACAAAGTCCATGTTGAAGCTCTGTGGATGATGTAACGTGTTGGTTGATGTCACCAACTGCAGACAATGCAAACACAGTGTGATGACTCACACACAGAAAGGGAAGGTTTCACTGCCGATACCTCGCTTTCCAGCCAAGGTGCATGAAATGAAGAGCAAACTGAGGCAGAGAGGAAATTTAGCAACTCTTGGAGGACAATGGAATTAAATAAATAGCATATTTATTGCTAAAAGTAGAACCAACAGGTTTCAGCTTTTGAACTTCTTCAGGATTTTTTTTACACACACACACTTTTTATTTATTATTTTACTAGGCAAGTCAGTTAAGAACAAATTCTTATTTTCAATGATGGTCTAGGACCAGTGGGTTAACTGCCTGTTCAAGGGAAGAACAACAGATTTGTACCTTGTCAGCTGGGGGATTTGAACTTGCAACCTTCTGGCTACTAGTCCAACACTCTAACCACTAGGCTATCCTGCCAACCCCACACACACACACCTCACACAGGCCAGTCCTGGAGGTGGTCTTTGATGTCCTGTAAGTCCTTTGACATCTCGTGATACATAGAGGGACCCAGTCAGGGAGTGAGGCTCAGCTCTTTCTCTCACAGCCACCGACCGATTGACTGCCACTGCCTGTCTGTGAATAAATATGTGACCATTTCCCTTTTCCTGTGGCTATTTCAGCTGCTGCGGTGTGTGTGAGAATGGTGGTTACAGGCTACACGTGCTGTGTACTGGCCTGGCTAGTGGCTGAGCTGGGCCTGGATGACTGGCCTGGCTAGTGGCTGAGCTGGGCCTGGATGACTGGCCTGACTAGTGGTTGAGCTGGGCCTGGATGACTGGCCTGACTAGTGGCTGAGCTGGGCCTGGATGACTGGCCTGGCTAGTGGCTGAGCTGGGCCTGGATGACTGGCCTGGCTAGTGGCTGAGCTGGGCCTGGATGACTGGCCTGACTAGTGGTTGAGCTGGGCCTGGATGACTGGCCTGACTAGTGGCTGAGCTGGGCCTGGATGACTGGCCTGGCTAGTGGCTGAGCTGGGCCTGGATGACTGGCCTGACTAGTGGCTGAGCTGGGCCTGGATGACTGGCCTGACTAGTGGCTGAGCTGGGCCTGGATGACTGGCCTGACTAGTGGTTGAGCTGGGCCTGGATGACTGGCCTGACTAGTGGCTGAGCTGGGCCTGGATGACTGGCCTGGCTAGTGGCTGAGCTCAGCCTGGATGACTGGCCTGGCTAGTGGCTGAGCTGGGCCTGGATGACTGGCCTGGCTAGTGGTTGAGCTGGGCCTGGGTGACTGGTCTGACTAGTGGCTGAGCTGGGCCTGGATGACTGGCCTGGCTAGTGGCTGAGCTGGGCCTGGATGACTGGCCTGGCTAGTGGCTGAGCTGGGCCTGGATGATTGGCCTGATGGTAATGGGAATATAGTCTCACTGAGGACAAATGCATATAGATGCCACTCTTGATAAAGATGAACAAAAATGACTGTATAAAATAAATAATTAGAGTACTGAGGTATGTTGTATGGATGGAACTTAGACCATTCCTCCATACAGACCATTCCTCCATACAGACCATTCCTCCATACAGACCATTCCTCCATACAGACCATTCCTCCATACAGACCATTCCTCCATACAGACCATTCCTCCAAACATAATCCTTCCAGATCCCCAATATCCGTTGTCTGCTCTTGTGGACTGGTCTCTTCAATTCAAACCACAGGTTTTAAATAGGTTTCAAGTCCGGAGACTAAGATGGCCTTTGCCAAATGTTGATTTTGTGGCCAATTAACCATTTCTTTGTGGATTTTGATGTGTGCTTGGAATTAAGTTCACCTTCACAAGGGCCCTAGGACCAGTGGGAGCAAAATATCCCCATAACATCAAAGATCCACCACCATATTTTACAGTAGGTTTAGGGTTCTTTTTATGTTTACTCATTCTCATGTTGATGCCAAACCCACCACTGGTGTGTGTGGCCAATGACCTCTATTTTCATGTCATCTGACCAAAGCACCGGTTCCAATCCAAGTGCCAATATCTTTAACAAACTGCTGGCATTTACATTTGTTGGATGACATGAAAATAGAGCTCTTTGGCCATGTCTTCTCTCTCAACCAAAAAGAGCTTGTCAGCTCTTTCTTTTTCTCTTTTTTCACTCTCTTTTCACTCTTTCTTCTCTCCGGTTTATGAGGCCTTCACACACCTCTTTGAGACACACTGAGTGTCAAAGCTTTTCAGAGTCACCTCTGTCTCTCTCTGTGTGTGTCTCTGTGTGTGTGTGTGTGTGTGTGTGTATGTCTCTGTGTGTGTGTGTGTGTGTGTGTGTGTGTGTGTGTGTGTGTGTGTGTGTGTGTGTGTGTGTGTGTGTGTGTGTGTGTGTGTGTGTGTGTGTGTGTGTGTGTGTGTGTGTGTGTGTGTGTGTGTGTGTGTGTGTGTGTGTGTGTGTGTGTGTATGTCTCTGTGTGCGTGCGTGCATGCGTGCATGCGTGTGAGTGAGTGAGTGAGTGTAGAGCATTTTAGATGTAACACACATAGAAGGGGAGAGAAAGAGTAGAGAGAACACGAGGGAGGCAGAGTGAGTGATTGTTCTCCACTGAGAAGAGTGGTAGAGAGAGAGGGCAGAGAACAGAGAACTTGGCCTTCTGCCAGCCAGTGCCACCACATTACTTTTGTTATGGGATCCCACCCCGAAAATACTTTTTCACAGAGAGAGAGTAGAAAGATCAGGAAAGAGAGAGTAGAGAGAGCAGGAAAGAGAGAGTAGAAAGATCAGGAAAGAGAGAGTAGAGAGAGCAGGAAAGAGAGAGTAGAGAGAGCAGGAAAGAGAGAGTAGAGAGAGCAGGAAAGAGAGAGTAGAGAGAGCAAAGAGAGAGTAGAGAGAGCAGGAAAGAGAGAGTAGATATATCAGGAAAGAGAGAGTAGAGAGAGCAGGAAAGAGAGAGCAGGAAAGAGAGAGTAGAGAGAGCAGGAAAGAGAGAGTAGATATATCAGGAAAGAGAGAGTAGAGAGAGCAGGAAAGAGAGAGTAGAGAGAGCAGGAAAAAGAGAGTCGAAAGATCAGGAAAGAGAGAGTAGAGAGAGCAGGAAAGAGAGAGTAGAGAGAGCAGGAAAGAGAGAGTAGAGAGAGCAGGAAAGAGAGAGTAGAGAGAGCAGGAAAGAGAGAGTAGAGAGAGCAGGAAAGATAGAGTAGAGAGAGCAGGAAAGAGAGAGTGGAGAGAGCTATGTGATATATGATATGTGGTCCCCCTCATAGTGTCTGTGTTTTTATGCGTGTGTGATATGTGGTCCCCCTCACCCTCATAGTGTCAAATCAAATCAAATCAACTTTTATTTGTCACATACACATGGTTAGCAGATGTTAATGCGAGTGTAGCGAAATGCTTGTGCTTCTAGTTCCGACAATGCAGTGATAACCAACAAGTGTCTGTGTTTTTGTGCGTGTGTGATATGTGGTCCCCCTCATAGTGTCTGTGTTTTTGTGCGTGTGTGATATGTGGTCCCCCTCATAATGTCTGTGTTTCTGTGCGTGTGTGATATGTGGTCCCCCTCATAGTGTCTGTGTTTTTGTGCGTGTGTGATATGTGGTCCCCCTCATAATGTCTGTGTTTTTGTGCGTGTGTGATATGTGGTCCCCCTCATAATGTCTGTGTTTTTGTGTGTGTGTGATATGTGGTCCCCCTCATAGTGTCTGTGTTTCTGTGCGTGTGTGATATGTGGTCCCCCTCATAGTGTCTGTGTTTTTGTGCGTGTGTGATATGTGGTCCCCCTCATAATGTCTGTGTTTTTGTGCGTGTGTGATATGTGGTCCCCCTCATAATGTCTGTGTTTTTGTGCGTGTGTGATATGTGGTCCCCCTCATAGTGTCTGTGTTTCTGTGCGTGTGTGAGATGTGGTCCCCCTCATAATGTCTGTGTTTTTGTGCGTGTGTGATATGTGGTCCCCCTCATAGTGTCTGTGTTTTTGTGCGTGTGTGATATGTGGTCCCCCTCATAATGTCTGTGTTTTTGTGCGTGTGTGATATGTGGTCCCCTCATAGTGTCTGTGTTTCTGTGCGTGTGTGATATGTGGTCCCCCTCATAGTGTCTGTGTTTTTGTGCGTGTGTGATATGTGGTCCCCCTCATAGTGTCTGTGTTTCTGTGCGTGTGTGATATGTGGTCCCCCTCATAGTGTCTGTGTTTTTGTGCGTGTGTGATATGTGGTCCCCCTCATAGTGTCTGTGTTTTTGTGCGTGTGTGATATGTGGTCCCCCTCATAGTGTCTGTGTTTTTGTGCGTGTGTGAGATGTGGTCCCCCTCATAATGTCTGTGTTTCTGTGCGTGTGTGATATGTGGTCCCCCTCATAGTCTCTGTGTGGATTAATATCTATAATTAGAGAGCACCTGTCAGCACTGACAAAGTCACACACACACACACACACACACACACACACACACACACACACACACACACACACACACACACACACACACACACACACACACACACACACACACACACACACACACACACACACACACACACACACACACACACACACACACACACATTTGTTTGGGCTGCAGAGGTGTAATGACATGGAAAGAGAGTGGAGGAGAGCAGACATGCAGACATATGCTGACTTAGAGGAATGGAGCGACAACAAGAACACGTCACCTTATCTGCCATCATGTGGCAGTGATTAATAAGCTTAGCTAAGACTCACACACACTCTGTATGTAGTACTGAAGTGGGTCATGTGGTCACAGAACAATAGCTTCTAATACTGGGCCTTAGAGAGAGAAGCTATTCTTTCACCTCCTACTGACTCAATCACATAGCCACAGGAGGGAGGGAGGGAGGGAGGGAGGGAGGGAGGAGAGGAGAGGAGAGGAGAGGAGAGGAGAGGAGAGGAGAGGAGAGGAGAGGAGAGGAGAGGAGAGGAGAGGAGAGGAGAGGAGAGGAGAGGAGAGGAGAGGAGAGGAGTGTGAATGAATGGAACAGAGAGGGAGGGAGAGAGTGATAGGAAGACAGGGGGTAGGGAGGGAGGGAGGGGGATAGAGAGGGAAGGAGGTAGGGAGGTAGAGTTGTAGAGAGGGAGGGAGGAAAGTAGAGAGGGAAGGAGGTAGAGTTGTAGAGAGAGAGGGAGGGAAGTAGAGAGGGAGGGAGGTAGAGTTGTAGAGAGGGAGGGAGGGAAGTAGAGAGGGAGGGAGGTAGGGAGGTACAGTTGTAGAGAGGGAGGTAGGGAGGGAGGTAGGGAGGGAAGTAGAGAGGGAGGGATGTAGAGTTGTAGAGAGGGAGGAAGGTAGGGAGGTAGAGTTGTAGAAAGGGAGGTAGGGAGGGAGGTAGGGAGGGAAGTAGAGAGGGAGGTAGAGAGGGAGGTAGGGAGGGAGGGAGGTAGATAGGGAGGGAGGGAGGTAGAGAGGTAGAGTTGTAGAGAGGGAGGGAAGTAGAGAGGGAGGGAGGTAGGGAGGTAGAGTTGTAGAGAGGGAGGGAGGGAGGTAGGGAGGGAAGTAGAGAGGGAGGTAGAGAGGGAGGGAGGTAGAGTTGTAGAGCTGTAGAGAGGGAGGGAGGGAGGGAGGGAAGTAGAGAGGGAGGGATGTAGAGTTGTAGAGAGGGAGGAAGGTAGGGAGGTAGAGTTGTAGAAAGGGAGGTAGGGAGGGAGGTAGGGAGGGAAGTAGAGAGGGAGGTAGAGAGGGAGGTAGGGAGGGAGGGAGGTAGATAGGGAGGGAGGGAGGTAGAGAGGTAGAGTTGTAGAGAGGGAGGGAAGTAGAGAGGGAGGGAGGTAGGGGGAGGTAGAGTTGTAGAGAGGGAGGGAGGGAGGTAGGGAGGGAAGTAGAGAGGGAGGTAGAGAGGGAGGGAGGTAGAGTTGTAGAGCTGTAGAGAGGGAGGGAGGGAGGGAGGTAGGGAGGGAGGGAAGTAGAGAGGGAGGTAGAGAGGGAGGTAGGGAGGGAGGTAGGGAGGGAGGTAGATAGGGAGGGAGGTAGGTAGTGAGGTAGATAGGGAGGGAGGAGAGACAGACAATAGGGGGTGATGAAAGAAGAGAGTAGCCACAGTCACCTCAGTCACAGTAGAACAGGAAATCAAGTGACCTTCCTCAGAAGGGTAGTCTAGGAACTAAGGAAAAGACATACTGTTGCTGGGACAGCAAACGTGTGTGTCTGTGTATGTATGCTGATAAAGGCTCAGTTTCCCCTCTCCCCCTGCAGCTGCTCAGCTGGTGTGTGTGTGTGTGTATGTGCGTGTGTGTGTGAGGGAGGGGGGGTGGGGGGGGGCTGACAGACCTGAGACTGCTGAGCTCAGCACTCAGTGAGCTTACACACACACACACACACACACACACACACACACACACACACACACACACACACACACACACACACACACACACACACACACACACACACACACACACACACACACACACACACACACCTCAAACAAAACCTCTCTCATAGAGATAAGATTAAACTCATTCACAGAGATAATTATTCTATGAGCCAAGATGTACAACTTTTTTTAGTTATGGTAAACAATCACCTCCCATTCATATCGTGCCTTTCCCATGTCCCTGAACAAGCTATGCTGTAAGAATGTGTGTTTATCTCTAAGTATATGTGTGTTGCAGTAGTTTGTGTACTCCTGAACTAGGCCCAGTAACAGTAGAGCGCAGCCCCAGGAGGATAGCTAGCTAGGGGCCCCTGGACTAATCTCTGCCAGATGGCCTGGTCGTCCAGCTCCCCCAGAGCAGCAGAGGAACCCAGGACCCTAAACACACACTACACCCCTCCTAGTCAAACACACACACTACACGCCTCCTAGTCAAACACACACACTACACCCCTCCTAGTCAAACACACACACTACACCCCTCCTAGTCAAACACACACACTACACCCCTCCTAGTCAAACACACACACTACACCCCTCCTAGTCAAACACACACACTACACCCCTCCTAGTCAAACACACACACTACACCCCTCCTAGTCAAACACACACACTACACCCCTCCTAGTCAAACACACACACTACACCCCTCCTAGTCAAACACACACACTACACCCCTCCTAGTCAAACACACACACTACACCCCTCCTAGTCAAACACACACACTACACCCCTCCACACTACACCCCTCCTAGTGAAACACACACACTACACCCCTCCTAGTAAAACACACACACTACACCCCTCCTAGTCAGACACACACACTACGCCCCTCCTAGTCAAACACACACACTACACCCCTCCTAGTCAAACACACACACTACACCCCTCCTAGTCAAACACACACACTACACCCCTCCTAGTCAAACACACACACTACACCCCTCCTAGTCAAACACACACACTACGCCCCTCCTAGTGAAACAACCACAATACACCCGTCCTAGTCAAACACACACACTACGCCCCTCCTAGTCAAACACACACACTACACCCCTCCTAGTCAAACACACACTACACCCCTCCTAGTCAAACACACACTACGCCCCTCCTAGTGAAACACACACACTACACCCCTCCTAGTCAAACACACACTACACCCCTCCTAGTCAAACACACACACTACACCCCTCCTAGTCAAACACACACACTACACCCCTCCTAGTCAAACACACACACTACACCCCTCCTAGTCAAACACACACACTACACCCCTCCTAGTCAAACACACACACTACACCCCTCCTAGTGAAACACACACACACTATGCCCCTCCTAGTCAAACACACACACACTACACCCCTCCTAGTCAAACACACACTACGCCCCTCCTAGTGAAACACACACACTACACCCCTCCTAGTCAAACACACACACTACACCCCTCCTAGTCAAACACACACTACACCCCTCCTAGTCAAACACACACACTACACCCCTCCTAGTGAAACACACACACTACGCCCCTCCTAGTGAAACACACACACTACACCCCTCCTAGTGAAACACACACACTACACCCCTCCTAGTCAAACACACACACTACGCCCCTCCTAGTCAAACACACACACTACACCCCTCCTAGTCAAACACACACTACACCCCTCCTAGTCAAACACACACACTACACCCCTCCTAGTCAAACACACACACTACACCCCTCCTAGTCAAACACACACACTACACCCCTCCTAGTCAAACACACACACTACACCCCTCCTAGTCAAACACACACTACACCTCTCCTAGTCAAACACACACACTACACCCCTCCTAGTCAAACACACACACTACACCCCTCCTAGTGAAACACACACACTACATGGTTAGAGCGTTGGACTAGTAACCAGAAGGTTGTGAGTTCAAACCCCCGAGCTGACAAGGTACAAATCTGTCGTTCTGCCCCTGAACAGGCAGTTAACCCACTGTTCCCAGGCCGTCATTGAAAATAAGAATATGTTCTTAACTGACTTGCCTGGTTAAATAAAGGTAAAATAAATAAATAAAAATAAAACACCCCTCCTAGTGAAACACACACACTACACCCCTCCTAGTAACCTGAGGCGTTCTGGTCTACTGACTCACACTAGATCCAGACCAGTACACTAGATCCAACCAGGACACTAGATCCAGACCAGTACACTAGATCCAACCAGGACACTAGATCCAGACCAGTACACTAGATCCAACCAGGACACTAGATCCAGACCAGTACACTAGATCCAACCAGGACACTAGATCCAGACCAGTACACTAGATCCAACCAGGACACTAGATCCAGACCAGTACACTAGATCCAACCAGGACACTAGATCCAGACCAGTACACTAGATCCAACCAGGACACTAGATCCAGACCAGTACACTAGATCCAACCAGGACACTAGATCCAGACCAGTACACTAGATCCAACCAGGACACTAGATCCAGACCAGTACACTAGATCCAACCAGGACACTAGATCCAGACCAGTACACTAGATCCAACCAGGACACTAGATCCAGACCAGTACACTAGATCCAACCAGGACACTAGATCCAGACCAGTACACTAGATCCAACCAGGACACTAGATCCAGACCAGTACACTAGATCCAACCAGGACACTAGATCCAGACCAGTACACTAGATCCAACCAGGACACTAGATCCAGACCAGGACACTAGATCCAACCAGGACACTAGATCCAGACCAGTACACTAGATCCAACCAGGACACTAGATCCAGACCAGTACACTAGATCCAACCAGGACACTAGATCCAGACCAGTACACTAGATCCAACCAGGACACTAGATCCAGACCAGTACACTAGATCCAACCAGGACACTAGATCCAGACCAGTACACTAGATCCAACCAGGACACTAGATCCAGACCAGTACACTAGATCCAACCAGGACACTAGATCCAGACCAGTACACTAGATCCAACCAGGACACTAAATCCAGACCAGTACACTAGATCCAGACCAGGACACTAGATCCAGACCAGGACACTAGATCCAGACCAGGACACTAGATCCAGACCAGGACGGACACTAGATCCAGACCAGGACACTAGATCCAGACCAGGACAGACACTAGATCCAGACCAGGACACTAGATCCAGACCAGGACACTAGATCCAGACCAGGACACTAGATGTAGACCAGGACACTAGATCCAGACCAGGACACTAGATCCAGACCAAGACCCTAGATCCAGACCAGGACACTAGATCAAGACCAGGACACTATATCCAGACCAGGACACTAGATCCAGACCAAGACCCTAGATCCAGACCAAGACCCTAGATCCAGACCAGGACGCTAGATCCAGACCAGTACACTAGATCCAACCAGGACACTAGATGCAGACCAGGACACTAGATCCAGACCAAGACCCTAGATCCAGACCAGGACCCTAGATCCAGACCAGGACACTAGATCCAGACCAGGACACTAGATCCAGACCAGGACACTAGATCCAGACCAGGACACTAGATCCAGACCAAGACCCTAGATCCAGACCAGGACCCTAGATCCAGACCAAGACCCTAGATCCAGACCAGGACCCTAGATCCAGACCAGGACACTAGATCCAGACCAAGACCCTAGATCCAGACCAAGACCCTAGATCCAGACCAGGACCCTAGATCCAGACCAGGACCCTAGATCCAGACCAGGACACTAGATCCAGACCAAGACCCTAGATCCAGACCAAGACCCTAGATCCAGACCAGGACACTAGATCCAGACCAGGACGGACACTAGATCCAGACCAGGACACTAGATACAGACCAGGACACTAGATGCAGACCAGGACACTAGATCCAGACCAAGACATTGATCCAGACCAGGACACTAGATCCAGAACAAGACCCTAGATCCAGACCAGGACACTAGATCCAGACCAGGACACTAGATCCAGACCAGGACACTAGATCCAGACCAAGACCCTAGATCCAGACCAAGACCCTAGATCCAGACCAGGACACTAGATCCAGACCAGTACACTAGATCCAACCAGGACACTAGATCCAGACCAGTACACTAGATCCAACCAGGACACTAAATCCAGACCAGTACACTAGATCCAGACCAGGACACTAGATCCAGACCAGGACACTAGATCCAGACCAGGACGGACACTAGATCCAGACCAGGACACTAGATCCAGACCAGGACACTAGATCCAGACCAGGACCCTAGATCCAGACCAGGACATTAGATCCAGACCAGGACACTAGATCCAGACCAGGACACTAGATCCAGACCAGGACACTAGATCCAGACCAAGACCCTAGATCCAGACCAAGAACCTAGATCCAGACCAGGACGCTAGATCCAGACCAGTACACTAGATCCAACCAGGACACTAGATGCAGACCAGGACACTAGATCCAGACCAAGACCCTAGATCCAGACCAGGACCCTAGATCCAGACCAGGACACTAGATCCAGACCAGGACACTAGATCCAGACCAGGACACTAGATCCAGACCAGGACGGACACTAGATCCAGACCAGGACACTAGATCCAGACCAGGACACTAGATCCAGACCAGGACACTAGATCCAGACCAAGACCCTAGATCCAGACCAAGACCCTAGATCCAGACCAGGACACTAGATCCAGACCAGGACGGACACTAGATCCAGACCAGGACACTAGATACAGACCAGGACACTAGATGCAGACCAGGACACTAGATCCAGACCAAGACATTGATCCAGACCAGGACACTAGATCCAGAACAAGACCCTAGATCCAGACCAGGACACTAGATCCAGACCAGGACACTAGATCCAGACCAGGACACTAGATCCAGACCAAGACCCTAGATCCAGACCAAGACCCTAGATCCAGACCAGGACACTAGATCCAGACCAGTACACTAGATCCAACCAGGACACTAGATCCAGACCAGTACACTAGATCCAACCAGGACACTAAATCCAGACCAGTACACTAGATCCAGACCAGGACACTAGATCCAGACCAGGACACTAGATCCAGACCAGGACGGACACTAGATCCAGACCAGGACACTAGATCCAGACCAGGACACTAGATCCAGACCAGGACCCTAGATCCAGACCAGGACATTAGATCCAGACCAGGACACTAGATCCAGACCAGGACACTAGATCCAGACCAGGACACTAGATCCAGACCAAGACCCTAGATCCAGACCAAGAACCTAGATCCAGACCAGGACGCTAGATCCAGACCAGTACACTAGATCCAACCAGGACACTAGATGCAGACCAGGACACTAGATCCAGACCAAGACCCTAGATCCAGACCAGGACCCTAGATCCAGACCAGGACACTAGATCCAGACCAGGACACTAGATCCAGACCAGGACACTAGATCCAGACCAGGACGGACACTAGATCCAGACCAGGACACTAGATCCAGACCAGGACACTAGATCCAGACCAGGACACTAGATCCAGACCAGGACACTAGATCCAGACCAAGACCCTAGATCCAGACCAAGACCCTAGATCCAGACCAGGACGCTAGATCCAGACCAGTACACTAGATCCAACCAGGACACTAGATGCAGACCAGGACACTAGATCCAGACCAAGACCCTAGATCCAGACCAGGACCCTAGATCCAGACCAGGACACTAGATCCAGACCAGGACACTAGATCCAGACCAGGACACTAGATCCAGACCAGGACACTAGATCCAGACCAAGACCCTAGATCCAGACCAGGACCCTAGATCCAGACCAAGACCCTAGATCCAGACCAGGACCCTAGATCCAGACCAGGACACTAGATCCAGACCAGGACCCTAGATCCAGACCAGGACCCTAGATCCAGACCAGGACCCTAGATCCAGACCAAGACCCTAGATCCAGACCAGGACACTAGATCCAGACCAGGACGGACACTAGATCCAGACCAGGACACTAGATCCAGACCAGGACACTAGATGCAGACCAGGACACTAGATCCAGACCAAGACATTGATCCAGACCAGGACACTAGATCCAGACCAAGACCCTAGATCCAGACCAGGACACTAGATCCAGACCAGGACACTAGATCCAGACCAGGACACTAGATCCAGACCAAGACCCTAGATCCAGACCAAGACCCTAGATCCAGACCAGGACACTAGATCCAGACCAGTACACTAGATCCAACCAGGACACTAGATGCAGACCAGGACACTAGATCCAGACCAAGACCCTAGATCCAGACCAGGACCCTAGATCCAGACCAGGACACTAGATCCAGACCAGGACACTAGATCCAGACCAGTACACTAGATCCAGACCAAGACCCTAAATCCAGACCAGGACACTAGATCCAGACCAAGACCCTAGATCCAGACCAAGACTCTAGATCCAGACCAGGACACTAGATCCAGACCAAGACCCTAGATCCAGACCAGGACCCTAGATCCAGACCAGGACATTAGATCCAGACCAGGACACTAGATCCAGACCAGGACACTAGATCCAGACCAGGACACTAGATCCAGACCAAGACCCTAGATCCAGACCAGGACCCTAGATCCAGACCAAGACATTGATCCAGACCAAGACCCTAGATCCAGACCAGGACACTAGATCCAGACCAGTACTCGGTATCTGGAGGCCCTACTGAACTGAACCCAACATCAACAGATCTTACTGAAGCTGCAGATTCCCTTCTACGACCTGGGTAAAGACAGCACTGGGTGAGAGGAGTGTGTTATGGGTGTGTGTTATGGAAACACATGATCAGAGAGTCCGAACACTTCAGTGTCGCACGCACGCACGCACTCGGACTCCCTCTATCCCTCTCTCTCCCTCTCTCTCCCTCTCTCCCTGAGGTGTACTGTAAGGCTCCCTCTTTCCCTCTCTCTCCCTCTCACCCTGAGGTGTACTGTAAGGCTCCCTCTATCCCTCTCTCTCCCTCTCTCCCTGAGACATACTGTAGGACTCCCTCTATCCCTCTCTCTCCCTCTCACCCTGAGACTTACTGTAGGACTCCCTCTATCCCTCTCTCTCCCTCTCTCTCCCTCTCTCCCTGAGACATACTATAGGACTCCCTCTATCCCTCTCTCTCCCTCTCTCTCCCTCTCTCCCTGAGACATACTGTAGGACTCCCTCTATCCCTCTCTATCCCTCTCTCTCCCTCTCACCCTGAGACATACTGTAGGACTCCCTCTATCCCTCTCTCTCCCTCTCTCCCTGAGACATACTGTAGGACTCCCTCTATCCCTCTCTCTCCCTCTCTCCCTGAGACATACTGTAGGACTCCCTCTATCCTTCTCTCTCCCTCTCTCTCCCTCTCTCCCTGAGGTGTACTGTAGGACTCCCTCTTTCCCTCTCTTTCCCTCTCTTTCCCTCTCTCTCCCTCTCACCCTGAGGTGTACTGTAGGACTCCCTCTATCCCTCTCTCTCCTTCTCTCCCTGAGACATACTGTAGGACTCCCTCTTTCCCTCTCTCTCCCTCTCTCTCCTTCTCTCCCTGAGACATACTGTAGGACTCCCTCTTTCCCTCTCTTTCCCTCTCTCTCCCTCTCACCCTGAGGTGTACTGTAGGACTCCCTCTATCCCTCTCTCTCCTTCTCTCCCTGAGACATACTGTAGGACTCCCTCTTTCCCTCTCTATCCCTCTCTCTCCTTCTCTCCCTGAGACATACTGTAGGACTCCCTCTATCCCTCTCTCTCCCTCTCACCCTGAGGTGTACTGTAGGACTCCCTCTATCCCTCTCTCTCCCTCTCACCCTGAGACATACTGTAGGACTCCCTCTATCCCTCTCTATCCCTCTCTCTCCCTCTCACCCTGAGACATACTGTAGGACTCCCTCTATCCCTCTCTCTCCCTCTCTCCCTGAGACATACTGTAGGACTCCCTCTATCCCTCTCTCTCCCTCTCTCCCTGAGACATACTGTAGGACTCCCTCTATCCTTCTCTCTCCCTCTCTCTCCCTCTCTCCCTGAGGTGTACTGTAGGACTCCCTCTTTCCCTCTCTTTCCCTCTCTTTCCCTCTCTCTCCCTCTCACCCTGAGGTGTACTGTAGGACTCCCTCTATCCCTCTCTCTCCTTCTCTCCCTGAGACATACTGTAGGACTCCCTCTTTCCCTCTCTCTCCCTCTCTCTCCTTCTCTCCCTGAGACATACTGTAGGACTCCTCTTTCCCTCTCTTTCCCTCTCTCTCCCTCTCACCCTGAGGTGTACTGTAGGACTCCTCTATCCCTCTCTCTCCTTCTCTCCCTGAGACATACTGTAGGACTCCTCTTTCCCTCTCTATCCCTCTCTCTCCTTCTCTCCCTGAGACATACTGTAGGACTCCCTCTATCCCTCTCTCTCCCTCTCACCCTGAGGTGTACTGTAGGACTCCCTCTATCCCTCTCTCTCCCTCTCACCCTGAGACATACTGTAGGACTCCCTCTATCCCTCTCTATCCCTCTCTCTCCCTCTCACCCTGAGGTGTACTGTAGGACTCCCTCTATCCCTCTCTCTCCCTCTCACCCTGAGGTGTACTGTAGGACTCCCTCTTTCCCTCTCTTTCCCTCTCTCTCCCTCTCTCCCTGAGGTGTACTGTAGGACTCCCTCTTCCCCTCTCTCTCCCTCTCTCTCCCTCTCTCCCTGAGACATACTGTAGGACTCCCTCTTTCCCTCTCACCCTGAGACATACTGTAGGACTCCCTCTTTCCCTCTCTCTCCCTCTCTCCCTGAGGTGTACTGTAGGACTCCCTCTTTCCCTCTCTCTCCCTCTCACCCTGAGACATACTGTAGGACTCCCTCTCTCCCTCTCTCTCCCTCTCTCCCTGAGACATACTGTAGGACTCCCTCTATCCCTCTCTCTCCCTCTCACCCTGAGACGTACTGTAGGACTCCCTCTATCCCTCTCTCTCCCTCTCACCCTGAGACATACTGTAGGACTCCCTCTATCCCTCTCTCTCCCTCTCTCCCTGAGACATACTGTAGGACTCCCTCTTTCCCTCTCTCTCCCTCTCTCTCCCTCTCTCCCTGAGACATACTGTAGGACTCCCTCTATCCCTCTCTCTCCCTCTCACCCTGAGACGTACTGTAGGACTCCCTCTATCCCTCTCTCTCCCTCTCTCCCTGAGACATACTGTAGGACTCCCTCTATCCATCTATCTCCCTCTCACCCTGAGGTGTACTGTAGGACTCCCTCTATCCTTCTCTCTCCCTCTTTCTCCCCCTCTCCCTGAGACATACTGTAGGACTCCCTCTATCCTTCTCTCTCCCTCTCTCTCCCTCTCTCCCTGAGACATACTGTAGGACTCCCTCTATCCTTCTCTCTCCCTCTCTCTCCCTCTCTCCCTGAGACATACTGTAGGACTCCCTCTATCCCTCTCTCTCCCTCTCACCCTGAGGTGTACTGTAGGACTCCCTCTATCCCTCTCTCTCCCTCTCTCTCCCTCTCTCCCTGAGACGTACTGTAGGACTCCCTCTATCCCTCTCTCTCCCTCTCTCTCCCTCTCACCCTGAGGTGTACTGTAGGACTCCCTCTATCCCTCTCTCTCCCTCTCTCCCTGAGACATACTGTAGGACTCCCTCTATCCCTCTCTCTCCCTCTCACCCTGAGACATACTGTAGGACTCCCTCTATCCCTCTCTCCCTGAGACATACTGTAGGACTCCCTCTATCCCTCTCTCTCCCTCTCACCCTGAGACGTACTGTAGGACTCCCTCTATCCCTCTCTCTCCCTCTCACCCTGAGACATACTGTAGGACTCCCTCTAT
>NW_025745828.1:47500-79669 GCF_021184085.1 Oncorhynchus gorbuscha
AGGGATAGGTAAGTGAGGGAGAGAGAGAGGGATAAGTAAGTGAGGGAGAGAGAGAGGGACAGAGAGAGGGACAGAGAGAGAGAGGGACAGAGAGAGAGAGGGACAGAGAGAGAGAGGGACAGAGAAAGAGAGGGACATAGAGAGAGAGGGACAGAGAAAGAGAGGACAGAGAGAGAGAGACAGGAGAGAGAGAGAGACAGAGAGAGAGGGACATAGAGAGAGAGGGACAGAGAGAGGGACAGAGAGAGAGACAGAGAGAGAGAGAGAGAGAGGGACAGAGAGAGAGAGAGAGAGAGAGAGGGACAGAGAGAGGGACAGAGGGACAGGGACAGAGAGAGAGGGACAGAGAGAGGGAGGGACAGAGAGAGAGAGGGACAGAGAGAGAGAGAAGAGAGAAAGAGAGGGACAGAGAGAGAGGGACAGAGAGAGGAACAGAGAAAGAGAGGGACAGAATGAGAGAGGGACAGAATGAGAGAGGGACAGAGAGAGAGGGACAGAATGAGAGAGGGACAGAGAGAGAGAGCAGGACAGAGAGAGAGGGACAGAGAGAGAGAGAGAGGGGCAGAGAGAGAGAGAGAGGGACAGAGAGAGAGAGAGAGAGAGGGGCAGAGAGAGAGGGACAGAGAGACAGAGAGACAGAGGGACAGAGAGAGAGAGGGACAGAGAGAGAGAGGGACAGAGAGAGAGAGGGACAGAGAGAGAGAGAGGGACAGAGAGAGAGAGAGGGACAGAGAGAGAGAGGGACAGAGAGAGAGAGAGGGACAGAGAGAGAGGGACAGAGAGAGAGAGAGAGGGACAGAGAGTGGGACAGAGAGAGAGGAAAAACATAACATCACGGCTGGAGGAGAGGAGTCCTCAGGTTGTAGACAGCGTTGGAGGAGAGGTTGACATCCTCTGCCAAGCTTCAAAGCTACACATGGAGCTCTTTCACAACATGGGTGTGTGGAGGATGGCAGGAAGGGAGGGGCACCTGTCCTTGTCAGGGGCCTCAGTCTCTCAGTCTAACCCCCACCCCGTGTCTCACCCCCCCCCGTTAGTATTCTAGACAACGACCTGTCTAAGGACTCTCTCTAACCAGGAAATGCATGTAAAAAAGGCTTCTGATGTGAAATTATTCATCCAGTCATTTGAATAATTCATATGACTTAAAAAGGACTCCATTTTGTTTTTTGGCAGTCGTCAGTGCTATTTACCTCTAATCACATTTGAATAAATGTGTTATTAAAAAAAATACAAAAATCCCAGATAAATGAATAAAATTGTCTGTTGGTGAACTGGGCCAATCATAATTAGTCTTTACTTCTTATGCAAATTTTTTTTTTTTACTCAAACCAAATAGCAAATCAAATTGAGGAGTGTATTTGTTTCATTTAGTGAGATAAGCAGAGGTACATTTACCGAGAAATTCTGATCACAGTTCATCAAATAAGGTTTTATTCATAATTTATTCATGGGACGGCAGGGTAGCCTAGTGGTTAGAGTGGAGGGACGGCAGGTAGCCTAGTGGTTAGAGTGTAGGGACGGCAGGTAGCCTAGTGGTTAGAGTGTAGGGACGGCAGGTAGCCTAGTGGTTAGAGTGGAGGGACGGCAGGTAGCCTAGTGGTTAGAGTGTAGGGACGGCAGGTAGCCTAGTGGTTAGAGTGGAGGGACGGCAGGTAGCCTAGTGGTTAGAAATAGGGACGGCAGGTAGCCTAGTGGTTAGAGTGTAGGGACTGCAGGTAGCCTAGTGGTTAGAGTGGAGGGACGGCAGGTAGCCTAGTGGTTAGAGTGTAGGGACGGCAGGTAGCCTAGTGGTTAGAGTGGAGGGACGGCAGGTAGCCTAGTGGTTAGAGTGGAGGGACGGCAGGTAGCCTAGTGGTTAGAGTGTAGGGACTGCAGGTAGCCTAGTGGTTAGAGTGGAGGGACGGCAGGTAGCCTAGTGGTTAGAGTGGAGGGACGGCAGGTAGCCTAGTGGTTAGAGTGTAGGGCGGCAGGTAGCCTAGTGGTTCGAGTGGAGGGACGGCAGGTAGCCTAGTGGTTAGAGTGTAGGGGCGGCAGGTAGCCTAGTGGTTCGAGTGGAGGGACGGCAGGTAGCCTAGTGGTTAGAGTGTAGGGGCGGCAGGTAGCCTAGTGGTTCGAGTGGAGGGACGGCAGGTAGCCTAGTGGTTAGAGTGGAGGGACGGCAGGTAGCCTAGTGGTTAGAGTGTAGGGGCGGCAGGTAGCCTAGTGGTTCGAGTGGAGGGACGGCAGGTAGCCTAGTGGTTAGAGTGTAGGGATGGCAGGGTAGCCTAGTGGTTAGAGCGTTGCACTAATAACCGGAAGGTTGCAGGTTCAAATCCCCGAGCTGACAAGGTACAAATCTGTCGTTCTGCCCCTGAACAGGCAGTTAACCCACTGTTCCTAGGCCGTCATTGAAAATAAGAATTTGTTCTTAACTGACTTGCCAAGTTAAATAAAGGTAAAATAAATCAAATGTATCATCATCTGGGATATTTTGGGGGGGGAGATTTCTGTACTTATTCAACTGTGTTTTGAGGTAAATAGCAGCACTGAAATCTGCCTAAAAGATCATCTCCGGAAATCAATCAACGCTGCATAATCCAACGTGGATTTGCATTTTGACGACACTGACGTGGTGATGACCACAGACCTGACAGAGAAAAGCATCTGTACAACGAACACTGAGATGCCTTTCTCCCAGACCAGCTAAACACTTCAAACGCTCGCTTCGAGGTACCCCCACTTTCTCCCAGACCAGCTAAACACTTCAAACGCCGCTCGAGGTACCCCCTTTCTCCCAGACCAGCTAAACACTTCAAACGCTCGCTTCGAGGTACCCCCCCTTTCTCCCAGACCAGCTAAACACTTCAAACGCTCGCTTCGAGGAACCCCCCCACCCATCCTCCCACAAGAGGACCCCCACTGCTGTAGAGGACAGTGAGCGCTCCATCTCTGGGGGCTCATGTGGGTAAAGCCCTTCAAGAGGGTGAAAACATGCAAAGCAGCTGGTCCAGCTGGTATCCTAGGAAACGTCCTCAGAGCTCAGACCAGCCGGTATCCTAGGAAACGTCCTCAGAGCTCAGACCAGCCGGTATCCTAGGACACGTCCTCAGACCTCAGACCAGCTGGTATCCTAGGAAACGTCCTCAGAGCTCAGACCAGCCGGTATCCTAGGAAACGTCCTCAGAGCTCAGACCAGCCGGTATCCTAGGATACGTCCTCAGAGCTCAGACCAGCCGGTATCCTAGGACACGTCCTCAGAGCTCAGACCAGCTGGTATCCTAGGAAACGTCCTCAGAGCTCAGACCAGCTGGTATCCTAGGAAACGTCCTCAGAGCTCAGACCAGCCGGTATCCTAGGAAACGTCCTCAGACCTCAGACCAGCTGGTATCCTAGGAAACGTCCTCAGAGCTCAGACCAGCCGGTATCCTAGGACACGTCCTCAGGGCTCAGACCAGCCGGTATCCTAGGACACGTCCTCAGAGCTCAGACCAGCCGGTATCCTAGGACACATCCTCAGAGCTCAGACCAGCCGGTATCCTAGGACACGTCCTCAGAGCTCAGACCAGCCGGTATCCTAGGACACGTCCTCAGGGCTCAGACCAGCCGGTATCCTAGGACACGTCCTCAGGGCTCAGACCAGCCGGTATCCTAGGACACGTCCTCAGAGCTCAGACCAGCTGGTATCCTAGGACACGTCCTCAGAGCTCAGACCAGCTGGTATCCTAGGACACGTCCTCAGAGCTCAGACCAGCCGGTATCCTAGGACACGTCCTCAGGGCTCAGACCAGCCGGTATCCTAGGACACGTCCTCAGAGCTCAGACCAGCCGGTATCCTAGGACACGTCCTCAGAGCTCAGACCAGCTGGTATCCTAGGACACGTCCTCAGAGCTCAGACCAGCTGGTATCCTAGGACACGTCCTCAGAGCTCAGACCAGCTGGCTGTGTTCACGGATAAATTCAACCTCATCCCAGTTCGTGGTCCCCACATGCTTCAATATGTCCAGCGTTACCCCTGTAGAACTCATTATCCCTGTACCCAAGCCCTGTAGAACTCATTATCCCTGTACCCAAGCCCTGTAGAACTCATTATCCCTGCACCCAAGCCCTGTAGAACTCATTATCCCTGCACCCAAGCCCTGTAGAACTCATTATCCCTGTACCCAAGCCCTGTAGAACTAATTATCAAATACACACACACACACACACACACACCCTACGCACACACACACACACACACACACACACACACACACACACACACACACACACACACACACACACACACACACACACACACACACACACACACACACACACACACACACACACACACACACACACACACCCTACGTACACACACACACAAACCCTACGTACACACACACACACACCCTACATACACACACACACACACCCTACATACACACAAGGCCATGTTTGTGAATAAGACACCAGCCACACAAACAGTCAAACGGTAATAATGTGTGTTCCAGTCCATCTCCGTGACAACATGAAGTGTTGCTTAACAGTAATAATGTGTGTTCCAGTCCATCTCCGTGACAACATGAAGTGTTGCTTAACAGTAATAATGTGTGTTCCAGTCCATCTCCGCGACAACATGGAGTGTTGCTTAACAGTAATAATGTGTGTTCCAGTCCATCTCCGCGACAACATGGAGTGTTGCTTAACAGTAATAATGTGTGTTCCAGTCCATCTCCGCGACAACATGGAGTGTTGCTTAACAGTAATAATGTGTGTTCCAGTCCATCTCCGTGACAACATGAAGTGTTGCTTAACAGTAATAATGTGTGTTCCAGTCCATCTCCGTGACAACATGGAGTGTTGCTTAACAGTAATAATGTGTGTTCCAGTCCATCTCCGCGACAACATGGAGTGTTGCTTAACAGTAATAATGTGTGTTCCAGTCCATCTCCGCGACAACATGGAGTGTTGCTTAACAGTAATAATGTGTGTTCCAGTCCATCTCCGTGACAACATGGAGTGTTGCTTAACAGTAATAATGTGTGTTCCAGTCCATCTCCGCGACAACATGGAGTGTTGCTTAACAGTAATAATGTGTGTTCCAGTCCAGCTCTGTGATGAACACAACATGAAGTGTTGCTTAACAGTAATAATGTGTGTTCCAGTCCAGCTCTGTGATAAACACAACATGGAGTGTTGCTTAACAGTAATAATGTGTGTTCCAGTCCATCTCCGTGACAACATGAAGTGTTGCTTAACAGTAATAATGTGTGTTCCAGTCCAGCTCTCCGTGACAACATGAAGTGTTGCTTAACAGTAATAATGTGTGTTCCAGTCCAGCTCTGTGATAAACACAACATGGAGTGTTGCTTAACAGTAATAATGTGTGTTCCAGTCCATCTCCGTGACAACATGAAGTGTTGCTTAACAGTAATAATGTGTGTTCCAGTCCAGCTCTGTGATAAACACAACATGAAGTGTTGCTTAACAGTAATAATGTGTGTTCCAGTCCAGCTCTGTGATAAACACAACATGGAGTGTTGCTTTACAGTAATAATGTGTGTTCCAGTCCAGCTCTGTGATAAAACACAACATGGAGTGTTGCTTTACAGTAATAATGTGTGTTCCAGTCCAGCTCTGTGATAAAACACAACATGAAGTGTTGCTTTACAGTAATAATGTGTGTTCCAGTCCATCTCCATGACAACATGGAGTGTTGCTTAACAGTAATAATGTGTGTTCCAGTCCATCTCCGTGACAACATGAAGTGTTGCTTAACAGTAATAATGTGTGTTCCAGTCCATCTCCGTGACAACATGAAGTGTTGCTTAACAGTAATAATGTGTGTTCCAGTCCATCTCCGTGACAACATGGAGTGTTGCTTAACAGTAATAATGTGTGTTCCAGTCCATCTCCGCGACAACATGGAGTGTTGCTTAACAGTAATAATGTGTGTTCCAGTCCATCTCCGCGACAACATGGAGTGTTGCTTAACAGTAATAATGTGTGTTCCAGTCCAGCTCTGTGATAAACACAACATGGAGTGTTGCTTTACAGTAATAATGTGTGTTCCAGTCCAGCTCTGTGATAAAACACAACATGGAGTGTTGCTTTACAGTAATAATGTGTGTTCCAGTCCAGCTCTGTGATAAAACACAACATGAAGTGTTGCTTTACAGTAATAATGTGTGTTCCAGTCCATCTCCGTGACAACATGGAGTGTTAACAGTAATAATGTGTGTTCCAGTCCATCTCCATGACAACATGGAGTGTTAACAGTAATAATGTGTGTTCCAGTCCATCTCCGTGACAACATGGAGTGTTAACAGTAATAATGTGTGTTCCAGTCCATCTCCGTGACAACATGGAGTGTTAACAGTAATAATGTGTGTTCCAGTCCATCTCCGTGACAACATGGAGTGTTAACAGTAATAATGTGTGTTCCAGTCCATCTCCGTGACAACATGGAGTGTTAACAGTAATAATGTGTGTTCCAGTCCATCTCCGTGACAACATGGAGTGTTAACAGTAATAATGTGTGTTCCAGTCCATCTCCGTGACAACATGGAGTGTTAACAGTAATAATGTGTGTTCCAGTCCATCTCCGTGACAACATGGAGTGTTAACAGTAATAATGTGTGTTCCAGTCCATCTCCGTGACAACATGGAGTGTTAACAGTAATAATGTGTGTTCCAGTCCATCTCCGTGACAACATGGTGTGTTAACAGTAATAATGTGTGTTCCAGTCCATCTCCGTGACAACATGGAGTGTTAACAGTAATAATGTGTGTTCCAATGTGACTGATACTTGTGGCCAAACCAGAACTTCCTCTTTCTAATCAGTTGATGGGTCTTTAAAAAACACACAGCGGTTTGTTCCCTTCTGGTTTCCGCAGCTCTTAACTGTTGATGAGCTCCTGGGCTTCTCTTTTCTCTGTCCTGCTCACGTCAACAACTTCTGCTGTCAGGCTCACACACACACACACACACACACACACACACACACACACACACACACACACACACACACACACACACACACACACACACACACACACACACACACACACACACACACACACACACACACACACACACACACACACACACGGTACCGTACACCGTGTCTGTTCTCAGGAACAAGATAAACACGTTGTTCCACCAGGCACATTAAATAACAGGGCTTTCCACATTTGGATAACAAGCATTTTAAGGCTGTTATTTTAGTCGGTGGAACAATGACATTGTGTGGTCAACCTGATGTACTTTACATATCCTACATTTAACTATTAATGACATACACATTATGAGAGGAACTGGCCCTTACAGTAGAGGACTCATACAGCAACAGGCTTCACACAGAGCAACAGGCTTCACACAGAGCAACAGCCTTCACACAGAGCAACAGCCTTCACACAGAGCAACAGCCTTCACACAGAGCAACAGCCTTCACACAGAGCAACAGCCTTCACACAGAGCAACAGCCTTCACACAGAGCAACAGCCTTCACACAGAGCAACAGCCTTCACACAGAGCAACAGCCTTCACACAGAGCAACAGCCTTCACACAGAGCAACAGCCTTCACACAGAGCAACAGCCTTCACACAGAGCAACAGCCTTCACACAGAGCAACAGCCTTCACACAGAGCAACAGCCTTCACACAGAGCAACAGCCTTCACAGAAGAAGAATCTGGCTGACCCAGCCTATCCACTAAACTGTGAAGGTCAGCTGTACTTTCTATAAACTGTAAACTTTCCCTGGGCGTTGCCGGAGCAACGAGGGGCTCAGACCAATTGCCTATGTAGTGCACTACTTTAGACCAGAGCCCTATTCCCTATATAGTGCACTACTTTAGACCAGAGCCCTATTCCCTATAATACTGCACTACGTTAGACCAGGGCCCTATTCTCTATATAGTGTACTACTATAGACCAGAGACCTATTCTTTATATAGTGCACAACTTTAGACCAGAGCCCTATTCCCTATAATACTGCACTACGTTAGACCAGAGCCCTATTCCCTATATAGTGCACTACTATAGACCAGAGCCCTATTCTCTATATAGTGCACTACTATAGACCAGAGCCCTATTCCCTATATAGTGCACTACTTTAGACCAGAGCTCTATTCCTATATAGCACTACTATAGACCAGAGCCCTATTCTCTATATAGTGCACCTTTATATTCCCTATACTGCACTACGGTAGAAGAAGCAGTGCACTATAAAGGGAATATGGCCCCATTTGGGACGTGTCCATCCTCTCCGTCCAATAAAAACACCACCGTGTGTTCACATGACCCCTTCATGACAAACTAAACCAGCGCACTAGAGACAAGTCAATAAAACATTGTATTCCTCTTTAGGGTTGAAGTCCAATCTGCACGAAGACGACCGGTAAGACTTCCACACGGGGAAGAGAGAGATGAGTCAACAACGAGCAGCGTTTTAACAGCTT
The DNA here is from genome assembly GCF_021184085.1 of Oncorhynchus gorbuscha. Taxonomy (NCBI): domain Eukaryota; kingdom Metazoa; phylum Chordata; class Actinopteri; order Salmoniformes; family Salmonidae; genus Oncorhynchus; species Oncorhynchus gorbuscha. Next base: position 55,928 of record NW_025745828.1, read on the forward strand.
TAAAAATAAATACAAATCACATATGAATTCATCTTCATCGTGGACTCGGGTGTCAGAAGGCCTCAGGGAGACGGTTTTGCTTTTTCCATTTAGTAACAACGAGGCCAAAGCCTGGAATTATGTGATAAAGCACAAGTATTAGACTACACTGTAATACTGCACTGTACCTGAGGTAAAAACACACAAAAACACACAGTACTTTAACTGTAAATATCCATGTAATACACCCAGGGAACTGATAGGAACTAACCCCGCCCTGATAACTGCCTGACATAACGATTGGCTGGTTAACCTGATTGGTTGGGTGTGATTCCAGAACTGTCCTATCACTGCTCTGTGAGTGACAGGCAGGCCGTGTTGCTGACAGACTCCACACACACAGAGAGAGACAGATAATTACTAATTACTGCCCGCCTTAAATAGAAACATGATGAGACGTGTCAGTCTACGTGGAGGCATGATGAAATCAGCTGTCCAATCAGGACGGATTAACAGACGGTTGCCGGACAGAATTAAAAAGGGACCGGTCGTTTCATTGGTTAGTTAGTAGTGGTGTGTTAGTTGGCTCTGAACTGGGCTTGTTGATGATAGAAATGTGTGGCAGCTAATAGAAATAAAGCCACATGGACAGTGAGGAAGTCTGTCTGTTGTTAGTTAGTTAGTTAATTAGTTAGTCAGTTCATTAGTTAGTTAGTTAGTTAGTTAGTTAGTTAGTTAGTTAGTTAGTTAGTTAGTAGTGGTGTGTTAGTTGGCTCTGAACGGGGCTTATTGATGATAGAAATGTGTGGCAGCTAATAGAAATAAAGCCACATGGACAGTGAGGAAGTCTGTCTGCTGTTCGTTCGTTCGTTCGTTCGTTCGTTAGTTAGTTAGTTAGTAGTGGTGTGTTAGTCCAAGACATGATGAATGATCTGTCTCTATGTATCTCATTGCTCTTGTTATATGTGGGCTGAAACAAAGCATAACATTGTTGGTGTTGGACGGGTTATGTTCACCTTGGAAGGGCTGTCTACAAGGAAACGTGAACAACTGTATCGATGTTGGGTGGAGAAGTCCAGTGGACTTTAGCTATTAGTGTTGATCATTAGACATGATCACGTTCTGGCTAGATCACCTGGTACCATCTCCAACAGCCCACTAGATCCCCCTGGTACCATCTCCAACAGCCCACTAGATCCCCCTGGTACCATCTCCAACAGCCCACTAGATCCCCCCATCTCCAACAGCCCACTAGATCCCCTGGTACCATCTCCAACAGCCCACTAGATCCCCTGGTACCATCTCCAACAACCCACTAGATCCCCCTGGTACCATCTCCAACAGCCCACTAGATCCCCATCTCCAACAGCCCACTAGATCCCCCTGGTACCATCTCCAACAGCCCACTAGATCCCCATCTCCAACAACCCACTAGATCCCCTGGTACCATCTCCAACAGCCCACTAGATCCCCATCTCCAACAACCCACTAGATCCCCTGGTACCATCTCCAACAGCCCACTAGATCCCCCTGGTACCATCTCCAACAACCCACTAGATCCCCTGGTACCATCTCCAACAGCCCACTAGATCCCCCTGGTACCATCTCCAACAACCCACTAGATCCCCCTGGTACCATCTCCAACAGCCCACTAGATCCCCATCTCCAACAACCCACTAGATCCCCCTGGTACCATCTCCAACAGCCCACTAGATCCCCTGGTACCATCTCCAACAACCCACTAGATCCCCCTGGTACCATCTCCAACAGCCCACTAGATCCCCATCTCCAACAGCCCACTAGATCCCCTGGTACCATCTCCAACAGCCCACTAGATCCCCCTGGTACCATCTCCAACAGCCCACTAGATCCCCATCTCCAACAACCCACTAGATGCCCCTGGTACCATCTCCAACAACCCACTAGATCCCCCTGGTACCATCTCCAACAGCCCACTAGATCCCCCTGGTACCATCTCCAACAGCCCACTAGATCCCCATCTCCAACAACCCACTAGATCCCCTGGTACCATCTCCAACAACCCACTAGATCCCCTGGTACCATCTCCAACAGCCCACTAGATCCCCTGGTACCATCTCCAACAGCCCACTAGATCCCCCTGGTACCATCTCCAACAACCCACTAGATCCCCTGGTACCATCTCCAACAGCCCACTAGATCCCCCTGGTACCATCTCCAACAACCCACTAGATCCCCTGGTACCATCTCCAACAACCCACTAGATCCCCCTGGTACCATCTCCAACAGCCCACTAGATCCCCCTGGTACCATTTCCAACAGCCCACTAGATCCCACTGGTACCATCTCCAACAGCCCACTAGATCCCCCTGGTACCATCTCCAACAGCCCACTAGATCCCCATCTCCAACAGCTCACTAGATCCCCCTGGTACCATCTCCAACAACCCACTAGATCCCCATCTCCAACAGCCCACTAGATCCCCCTGGTACCATCTTCAACAACCCACTAGATCCCCATCTCCAACAGCCCACTAGATCCCCCTGGTACCATCTCCAACAGCCCACTAGATCCCCCTGGTACCATCTCCAACAACCCACTAGATCCCCCTGGTACCATCTCCAACAGCCCACTAGATCCCCCTGGTACATATCTCCAACAGCCCACTAGATCCCCCTGGTACCATCTCCAACAGCCCACTAGATCCCCCTGGTACCATCTCCAACAACCCACTAGATCCCCATCTCCTACAACCCACTAGATCCCCATCTCCAACAACCCAGTAGATCCTAATCTCCAACAACCCAGTAGATCCCCATCTCCAACAACCCACTAGATCCCCATCTCCAACAACCCAGTAGATCCCAATCTCCAACAACCCACTAGATCCCCATCTCCAACAACCCACTAGATCCCCATCTCCAACAGCCCACTAGATCCCCATCTCCAACAGCCCACTAGATCCCCATCTCCAACAACCCACTAGATCCCCATCTCCAACAACCCACTAGATCCCCATCTCCAACAACCCACTAGATCCCCATCTCCAACAACCCACTAGATCCCCATCTCCAACAACCCACTAGATCCCCCTGGTACCATCTCCTACAACCCACTAGATCCCCATCTCCAACAACCCACTAGATCCCCATCTCCAACAACCCACTAGATCCCCATCTCCAACAACCCACTAGATCCCCATCTCCAACAACCCACTAGATCCCCCTGGTACCATCTCCTACAACCCACTAGATCCCCATCTCCAACAACCCACTAGATCCCCATCTCCAACAACCCACTAGATCCCCATCTCCAACAACCCACTAGATCCCCATCTCCAACAACCCAGTAGATCCCCCTGGTACCATCTCCTACAACCCAGTAGATCCCCATCTCCAACAACCCATTAGATCCCCATCTCCAACAACCCACTAGATCCCCATCTCCAACAACCCATTAGATCCCCATCTCCAACAACCCACTAGATCCCCATCTCCAACAACCCACTAGATCCCCATCTCCAACAACCCAGTAGATCCCCATCTCCAACAACCCAGTAGATCCCCATCTCCAACAACCCAGTAGATCCCCATCTCCAACAACCCATTAGATCCCCATCTCCAACAACCCACTAGATCCCCATCTCCAACAACCCACTAGATCCCCATCTCCAACAACCCAGTAGATCCCCATCTCCAACAACCCACTAGATCCCCATCTCCAACAACCCAGTAGATCCCCATCTCCAACAACCCAGTAGATCCCCATCTCCAACAACCCAGTAGATCCCCATCTCCAACAACCCACTAGATCCCCATCTCCAACAACCCAGTAGATCCCCATCTCCCCAGATCCCCCTAGATCCCCATCTCCAACAACCCACTAGATCCCCATCTCCAACAACCCCTAGATCCCCTGGACCCACTAGATCCCCATCTCCAACAACCCACTAGATCCCCATCTCCAACAACCCACTAGATCCCCATCTCCAACAACCCACTAGATCCCCATCTCCAACAACCCACTAGATCCCCATCTCCAACAACCCACTAGATCCCCATCTCCAACAAAGAGTTGGTAGTTAGTAAAAGAAGGTGGTGAAGGGAGTCAGTGTACCTGGAGCAGCAGCGTGATTGGTCGGCTGTAGACTCACCTTGGAAGGACTGTCTGGCTCTCTCCACGAGTTCCTCCACAGGGTAGCTGGCCAGGTCTCCTCTGGCATGCTTGGTTTTACAGTACGTACAGGCATTCAGACAACTGGAGAGGGAGAGAGAGAGAAGAGGAGGTCACACCTCAGACAAACCTACATCTGATTTCAAAAGACTAGTGTAGTTTAGCAGTAGAACCGTCAGGACGTTACAAAGCAGCGGCCAAGGAAGCCTTTTTGAAGGCGGCCATTTTAAAGAGATCTAGAGGAGTTGTAAGACAACGACAACAACTGGGTGTGTGTGTGTGATCAGGTGTACGAACGACCAAACACCCCCTCTCCCAGGCAATCATATGGTTCATTAGATTATTCTGAGACCAAATAGCCTTTTAACTAAACGATATAATATAGAGAAAAACATATCTGAAGAGGACAAGGAACCAGATTTAATATGGAGAGAGAACTGAATCTTTGGAGTGGTATAGTTGGTTGTTCCCCCCTCCCTCCCTCTTTGGAGTGGTATAGTTGGTTGTTGCCCCCCTCTTTGGAGTGGTATAGTTGGTTGTTCCCTCCCCCCTCTTTGGAGTGGTATAGTTGGTTGTTCCCTCCCCTCCCTCCCTCCCTCTTTGGAGTGGTATAGTTGGTTGTTCCCTCCCCCCTCCCTCCCTCTTTGGAGTGGTATAGTTGGTTGTTGCCCCCCCCCTCCCTCCCTCCCTCTTTGGAGTGGTATAGTTGGTTGTCTCCCCCTCCCCTCCCCTCCCCTCCCTCCCTCTTTGGAGTGGTATAGTTGGTTGTCTCCCCCCTCCCCTCCCCTCCCTCCCTCTTTGGAGTGGTATAGTTGGTTGTCTCCCCCTCCCCCCCTCTCCCTCTTTGGAGTGGTATAGTTGGTTGTTCCCTCCCTCCCTCCCTCTTTGGAGTGGTATAGTTGGCTGTTCCCTCCCTCCCTCCCTCTTTGGAGTGGTATAGTTGGTTGTTCCCTCCCTCCCTCCCTCTTTGGAGTGGTATAGTTGGTTGTCTCCCCCCCCTCCCTCTTTGGAGTGGTATAGTTGGTTGTCTCCCTCCCCCCCCCTCCCTCTTTGGAGTGGTATAGTTGGTTGTTCCCCCCTCCCTCCCTCTTTGGAGTGGTATAGTTGGCTGTTCCCTCCCTCCCTCCCTCTTTGGAGTGGTATAGTTGGTTGTTCCCTCCCTCCCTCCCTCTTTGGAGTGGTATAGTTGGTTGTCTCCCCCCTCCCCTCCCTCTTTGGAGTGGTATAGTTGGTTGTCCCCCTCTCCCCTCCCTCCCTCCCTCTTTGGAGTGGTATAGTTGGTTGTTCCCTCCTCCCTCCCTCTTTGGAGTGGTATAGTTGGTTGTTCCCTCCCTCCCTCTTTGGAGTGGTATAGTTGGTTGTCTCTCCCCCCCCTCCCCTCCCTCCCTCTTTGGAGTGGTATAGTTGGTTGTTCCCTCCCTCCCCTCCCTCCCTCCCTCCCTCTTTGGAGTGGTATAGTTGGTTGTTCCCTCCCTCCCTCCCTCTTTGGAGTGGTATAATTGGTTGTTCCCTCCCTCCCTCTTTGGAGTGGTATAGTTGGTTGTTCCCTCCCTCCCTCCCTCTTTGGAGTGGTATAGTTGGTTGTTGCCCCCCCCCCTCCCTCTTTGGAGTGGTATCCTCCCTCTTTGGAGTGGTATGGTTGGTTGTTCCAAACCCTCCCTCCCTCTTTGGAGTGGTATAGTTTTGTTCCCCCCTCCCTCCCTCCCTCTTGGAGTGGTATAGTTGGTTGTTCCCTCCCTCCCTCCCCTCCCTCTTTGGAGTGGTATAGTTGGTTGTTTCCCCTCCCCCCTCCCTCTTTGGAGTGGTATAGTTGGTTATCCCCCTCCCCCTCCCCTCCCTCCCTCTTTGGAGTGGTATAGTTGGTTGTTCCCCCTCCCTCCCCCTCTTTGGAGTGGTATAGTTGGTTGTTCCCTCCCTCCCTCTTTGGAGTGGTATAGTTGGTTGTTCCCTCCCTCCCTCCCTCTTTGGAGTGGTATAGTTGGTTGTTCCCCCCCCTTCCCTCCCTCCCTCTTTGGAGTGGTATAGTTGGTTGTTCCCCCTCCCTCCCTCCCCTCCCTCTTTGGAGTGGTATAGTTGGTTGTTCCCTCCCTCCCTCCCTCTTTGGAGTGGTATAGTTGGTTGTTGCCCCCCCCCTCCCTCTTTGGAGTGGTATAGTTGGTTGTTCCCCCCCTCCCTCCCTCCCCCCCTCTTTGGAGTGGTATAGTTGGTTGTTCCCCCCTCCCTCCCCTGCCCTCCCTCCCTCTTTGGAGTGGTATAGTTGGTTGTTCCCCCCCCCTCCCCTGCCCTCCCTCCCTCTTTGGAGTGGTATAGTTGGTTGTTCCCCCCTCCCCCTGCCCTCCCTCCCTCTTTGGAGTGGTATAGTTGGTTGTTCCCCCCTCCCCTGCCCTCCCTCCCTCTTTGGAGTGGTATAGTTGGTTGTCGCCCCCCCCCCTCTCCCTCTTTGGAGTGGTATAGTTGGTTGTCGCCCCCCCCCTCCCTCCCTCCCTCCCTCCCTCTTTGGAGTGGTATAGTTGGTTGTCCCCCCTCCCTCTTTGGAGTGGTATAGTTGGTTGTTCCCCCTCCCCCCTCCCTCCCTCTTTGGAGTGGTATAGTTGGTTGTCTTCCCCCCCTCCCTCCCTCTTTGGAGTGGTATAGTTGGTTGTCTCCCTCCCTCCCTCCCTCTTTGGAGTGGTATAGTTGGTTGTCCCCCCTCCCTCCCTCCCTCCCTCCCTCTTTGGAGTGGTATAGTTGGTTGTCCCCCCCTCCCTCCCCTCCCTCCCTCCCTCCCTCTTTGGAGTGGTATAGTTGGTTGTCCCCCTCCCCCCTCCCTCCCTCCCTCTTTGGAGTGGTATAGTTGGTTGTCTCCCCTCCCCCTCCCTCCCTCTTTGGAGTGGTATAGTTGGTTGTCCCCTCCCCCTGCCCTCCCTCCCTCTTTGGAGTGGTATAGTTGGTTGTCTCCCCCCCCCTCCCTCCCTCCCTCTTTGGAGTGGTATAGTTGGTTGTCTCCCCCTCCCCCTGCCCTCCCTCCCTCTTTGGAGGAGAGTATAGTTGGTTGTCTCCCCCTCCCTCCCCCTCCCTCATCAAGGGCTCTTTTGATGTGGTGGTGGACAACTGCTTTCCTTTCAGACATGATCAATTGTTCTGGTTCTGGCCGTCTGTCTCCTTCTGCTTGTTATATTTGCTGGCTGAATCTGAGCTGGCTGACAGTGCAGGATGGCAGGTTTCCATTCCTTAGTGTGACTGGCTGGTGACTGACTGGCAGGCTGACTGGCTGGCTGACTGGCTGGCTGGCTGGCTGGCTGGCTGACTGACTGTTGCTGAGCTGGCTGGGACTGGACTGGCAGGCTGACTTCCAGGCTGACTGACTGGCTGGCCGACTGACTCTGTTGCTGGCTGGCTGGGCTGGCTGGCTGGCTGAATTCCTCTGTTGCTGGCTGGCTGGCTGGCTGAATTCCTCTGTTGCTGGCTGGCTGGCTGGCTGAATTCCTCTGTTGCTGGCTGGCTGGCTGGCTGAATTCCTCTGTTGCTGGCTGGCTGGTTGGCTGAATTCCTCTGTTGCTGGCTGGCTAGTTGGCTGAATTCCTCTGTTGCTGGCTGGCTGGTTGGCTGAATTCCTCTGTTGCTGGCTGGCTGGTTGGCTGAATTCCTCTGTTGCTGGCTGGCTGGCTGGCTGAATTCCTCTGTTGCTGGCTGGCTGGTTGGCTGAATTCCTCTGTTGCTGGCTGGCTAGTTGGCTGAATTCCTCTGTTGCTGGCTGACTGTTTAGCTGAGACGCTCAGGGCTTCTTTGAGTTCTCAGTTTTCCTTTTCCCCTGATGAGCTGTGTGTCCGGCTGAGTTCAGACAGCAATGCCAAACTACAGCTCACACACAGACAGCTCTTTCACACACACATCTAAGAGCAGGCAGTGCCAACACTTTGACATGGCGGTATCATGGCTGCTTCCAAGTTCTGGAAGAATGAAAGAGAGGAGAGGGAGACAACGGCTGTATCAACATGACCTGTTCTCCACACAGATCCTCTCTCTCTCTCTCTCTCTCTCTCTCTCTCTCTCTCTCTCTCTCTCTCTCCCCCTCCCTCTCTCTCCCTCCCTCTCCCTCTCTCTCTCTCCCTCCCCTCTCTCTCTCCCTCCCCCCTCTCTCTCTCCCTCTCCTCCCTCCCCTCTCTCTCTCCCCCCCTCTCTCTCTCTCCCTCCCCTCTCTCTCTCCCCTCTCTCTCTCTCTCTCTCCTCCCTCTCTCCCTCTCCCTCCCCCCTCTCTCTCCCTCCCCCTCTCCCCTCTCTCCCTCTCACCCTCCCTCCCTCCCTCAACCACTAAGACACACTGTGTCGTACAGAGCCTGTGCTGCTGGTTGTAGTGGTGTCTGGCCTTGACGTGCCAAGCTGCTGGGATTCAGGAGATCAATGATGCTACTGCTGTTGTCTAGCCTTAACCCAGGTTTCTCGAGTCTGTTTTTCATTGGTTTAAAGACGGCCAGAGGGAAAAATGGAACAAATGGAAGAAAACAGAAATGATTCAAGCTGGCTGGGAAAGGAATGTTTTATATCGATATATTTATATATATTTTTTACAGGGACACATTTCTCTTTCACATTCCGAAGACTTTGTAAGCAAGATTTTTGAGACCATGGTCAAACAACCGTGGAAACAAAGCAGTTATATTTCTCTATGGTATATATTAGGCTTCATGTTGGGAGGGATAAAGACTAGGTTGACTCCTGGACAAACAGTCTAAACCCCCTGTCAGTTCAGAAGACTAGGATGGAGTAAACAGGGTCTGTTTAAACCCCCATCAGTTCAGAAGACTAGGATGGAGTAAACAGGGTCTGTCTCAGAAGACTAGGATGGAGTAAACAGGGTCCCCATCAGTTCAGAAGACTAGGATGGAGTAAACAGGGTCTGTTTAAACCCCCTGTCAGTTCAGAAGACTAAACAGGGTCTGTCTAAACCCCCATCAGTTCAGAAGACTGGATGGAGTAAACAGGGTCTGTCTAAACCCCCATCAGTTCAGAAGACTAGGATGGAGTAAACAGGGTCTGTTTAAACCCCCATCAGTTCAGAAGACTAGGATGGAGTAAACAGGGTCTGTTTAAACCCCCCTGTCAGTTCAGAAGACTAGGATGGAGTAAACAGGGTCTGTCTAAACCCCCATCAGTTCAGAAGACTAGGATGGAGTAAACAGGGTCTGTCTAAACCCCCATCAGTTCAGAAGACTAGGATGGAGTAAACAGGGTCTGTTTAAACCCCCATCAGTTCAGAAGACTAGTAAACAGGGTCTGATGGAGTAAACAGGGTCTGTCTAAACCCCCATCAGTTCAGAAGACTAGGATGGAGTAAACAGGGTCTCTTTTAACCCCCCCAGTTCAGTTTCAGAAGACTAGGATGGAGTAAACAGGGTCTGTCTAAACCCCCATCAGTTCAAAGACTAGGATCAGTCTGTTTAAACCCCCATCAGTTCAGAAGACTAGGATGGAATCAAAGGGTCTGTCTAAACCCCCATCAGTTCAGAAGACTAGGATGGAGTAAACAGGGTCTGTTCTAGAACCCCCATCAGTTCAGAAGACTAGGATGGAGTAAACAGGGTCTGTCTAAACCCCCATCAGTTCAGAAGACTAGGATGGAGTAAACAGGGTCTGTTAGGATGGAAAGTCTAAACCCCCATCAGTTCAGAAGACTAGGATGGAGTAAACAGGGTCTGTGTCAGTTCAGAAGACTAGGATGGAGTAAACAGGGTCTGTCTAAACCCCCATCAGTTCAGAAGACTAGGATGGAGTAAAGCCCCCAGGTTCAGAAGACTAGGATGGAGTAAACAGGGTCTGTTTAAACCCCCATCAGTTCAGAAGACTAGGATGGACAGGGTCTGTAAACAGGGATGGAGTAAACAGGGTCTGTTTAAACCCCCTCAGTTCAGAAGACAGTCAGGGCCTGTTCAGAAGACTAGGATGGAGTAAACAGGGTCTGTCTAAACCCCCATCAGTTCAGAAGACTAGGATGGAGTAAACAGGGTCTGTTTAAACCCCACCCCAAACAGTAAAAATACCAAATAGTGACTTACAAACCGAACCATTATAGTTGTCAATGAAGAAGTGTCACATGCCAACAATGATCTAGTCTCACAGAGTAACAATGAGACGAGCAGAAATAGACCATTCGTGACCAAATGATAACATACAGGCTTCAGTCTCATAGAAGCACAACACATTCATGTATTCAAGGACAGCCCTCTCCATCTTCGTAACATTGCAAAAATCAGAAACTTTCTGTCCAAAAATGATGCAGAAAAATGTATCCATGCTTTTGTCATTTCTAGATTAGACTACTGCAATGCTCTACTTTCCAGCTACCCGGATAAAGCACTAAATAAACTTCAGTTAGTGCTAAATACGGCTGCTAGAATCCTGACTAGAACCCAACAATGTGATCATATTGCTCCAGTGCTAGCCTCCCTACACTGGCTTCCTGTCAAGGCAAGGGCTGATTTCAAGGTTTTACTGCTAACCTACAACTCATTACATGGGCTTGCTCCTACCTACCTCTCTGATTTGGTCCTGCCGTACATACCTACACGTACGCTACGGTCACAAGACGCAGGCCTCCTAATTGTCTCTAGAATTTCTAAGCAAACAGCTGGAGGCAGGGCTTTCTCCTATAGAGCTCCATTTTTATGGAACGGTCTGCCTACCCATGTCAGAGACGCAAACTCGGTCTCAACCTTTAAGTCTTTACTGAAGACTCATCTCTTCAGTGGGTCATATGATTGAGTGTAGCCTGGGCCCAGGGGTGTGAAGGTGAACGGAAAGGCACTGGAGCGATGAACCACCCTTGCTGTCTCTGCCTGGCCGGTTCCCCTCTCTCCACTGGGATTCTCTGCATCTAACAGGGGTTGAGTCACTTGCTTACTGGTGCTCTTCCATGCCGTCCAAAGGAGGGGTGGGTCACTTCAGTGGGTTGAGTCACTGACGTGATCTTCCTGTCCGGGTTGGCGCCCCCCCTCGGGTTTATGTCGTATGGAAGATGTTTGTGGGCTATACTCGGCCTTGTCTCAGGATAGTAAGTTGGTGGTTGAAGATATCCCTCTAGTGGTGTGGGGGCTGTGCTTTGGCAAAGTGGGTGGGGTTATATCCTGCCTGTTTGGCCCTGTCTGGGGTGTCGTCGGACGGGGACATGGTGTCTCCCGACCCCTCCTGTTTCAGCCTCCATTTAGGGTTAGGGTTAGGGTTACTGTAGGTTGTTGTCCTGACAACGTCTACATTTACTGTAGTTTGTTGTCCTGACAACATCTACATTTACTGTAGTTTGTTGTCCTGACAACGTCTACATTACTACATTTACTGTAGTTTGTTGTCCTGACAACAACTACATTTACTGTAGTTTGTTGTCCTGACAACAACTACATTTACTGTAGTTTGTTGTCCTGACAACAACTACATTTACTGTAGTTTGTTGTCCTGACAACAACTACATTTACTGTAGTTTGTTGTCCTGACAACATCTACATTTACTGTAGTGTGTTGTCCTGACAACGTCTACATTACTACATTTACTGTAGGTTGTTGTCCTGACAACGTCTACATTACTACATTTACAGTTTTTATCTACATGTAGTTTGTTGTCCTGACAACGTCTACATTTACTGTAGTTTGTTGTTACTACATTTAGTTTGTTGTCCTGACAACGTCTACATTACCACTAGACAGAGCTACAATAGATACAATCCTACCAGGGAAAAATGATCTTTGTTGAGTGAATTACAGTAAGTAAGGCAGTAATATGAAAAATGTACCCAGGAAAAAGTGTCACATTTCTAACGTGATCTAAGACTTAAACATACGCAGCGTGGTTCATTATTTATTACAGTGGAAGCTGTGTGATGTTGGATACTGACAGAGAAACGCGTCAGAAAAAGTGGAGCACTTGTTTTCAGACGCAGCTAGTTTGTGTAGCAGCAGCAGGGTCGCCTGAAGCAGAGGAGCTGTTAGTGTCTGTCAACCATCTCTCTACACTTCATCCATCCTCGCTGACAGACAGGAGAGCTGCCAACCCCTCTCTCTCTCATGTCTCTGTCTCTGACTGACTACCTCACGGGACATCCCAAACTCTCTCTCTCTCCCTCTTTCTCTCTCTCCCTCTTTCTCTCTCTCTCCTCTTTCTCTCTCTCCCTCTTTCTCTCTCTCCCTCTTTCTCTCTCTCTCTTTCTCTCTCTCTCTCTCTCTCTCTCTCCCTCTTTCTCTCTCTCCCTCCTCCCTCCCTCCCTCCCTCCCTCCCTCTTTCCCTCTCTCCCTCTTTCCCTCCCTCAGGCTCTCCCCCTGACAGAACCAGTACTTCAGGGACATCCCAACCACTCTTACAGGAGCATCTCAGGCTCATCAGAACCACACTGGTTTCAAACAGTACCAGGCCAACAGAACCAGGCCAACAGAACCAGGCCAACAGAACCAGGTCAACACAACCAGGCCAACAGAACCAGGCCAACAGAACCAGGCCAACAGAACCAGGCCAACAGTACCAGGCCAACAGAACCAGGCCAAGAGAACCAGGCCAACAGAACCAGGCCGACAGAACCAGGCCGACAGAACCAGGCCAACAGAACCAGGCCAACAGAACCAGACCAACAGAACCAGGCCAACAGAACCAGGCCAACAGAACCAGACCAACAGAACCAGTATCTCACTGAATGAACTTCCAGCACCAGTATTATTGTTATTTTAAAGACGTGACTAGAGACCGTGGAGAGGAGCAGCTTGGGATTTCACTGTATTATTGTTCAGTAATGTAGACTTACTCCTCCAAACGAGAGCCCCCCCCCCCTCTACTCCAAATGAGAGGAGCCCCCCCTCCTCTCTACTTTTCCAAACGAGAGCCCCGCCCCCTCTACTCCAAATGAGAGGAGCCCCCCTCTCTACTTTTCCAAACGAGAGCCCCCCTCTCTACTCCAAATGAGAGGAGCCCCCTCCTCTCTACTTTTCCAAACGAGAGCCCCCCCCTCTACTCCAAATGAGAGGAGCCCCCCCTCTACTTTTCCAAACGAGAGCCCCCCTCTACTCCAAATGAGAGGAGCCCCCCCTCTCTACTCCAAACGAGAGCCCCCCTCTACTCCAAATGAGAGGAGCCCCCCCTCTCTACTTTTCCAAACGAGAGCCCCCCTCTACTCCAAATGAGAGGAGCCCCCCCTCTCTACTTCTCCAAACGAGCCCCCCTCTACTCCAAATGAGAGGAGCCCCCCCCCCTCTACTCCCCGAGAGCCCCCCCCTCTACTCCAAACGAGAGCCCCCCTCTACTCCAAACGAGGCCCCCCTCTACTCCTCGAGAGCCCCCTCTCTCCAAACGAGCCCCCCCCTCTACTCCAAACGAGGAGCCCCCCCTCTACTTTTCCAAACGAGAGCCCCCCCCCTCTACTCCAAATGAGAGGGCCCCCTCCTCTCTACTTTTCCAAACGAGCCCCCCTCTACTCCAAATGAGAGGCCCCCCCCCCTCCAAACGAGAGCCCCCCTACTCTACTCCAAACGAGAGCCCCCCCTCTCTCTACTCCAAAAGAGGAGCCCCCTCTCTACTTTTCCAAACGAGAGCCCCCCCCTCTACTCCAAATGAGAGAGCCCCCCCTCTCTACTCCAAACGAGAGCCCCCCCCCTCTACTCCAAATGAGAGGCCCCCCCTCTCTACTTTTCCAAACGAGAGCCCCCCTCTCTACTCCAAACGAGAGCCCCCCCCTCTCTACTCCAAATGAGAGAGCCCCCCTCTCTACTCCAAACGAGAGCCCCCCTCTACTCCAAACGAGAGCCCCCCTCTCTGCTCCCAAACGAGCCCCCCTCTCTACTCCAAACGAGAGCCCCCTCCTCTCTACTTTTCCAAACGAGAGCCCCCCCTCTACTCCAAACGAGAGCCCCCCCTCTCTACTCCAAACGAGAGCCCCCCTCTACTCCAAACGAGCCCCCCCTCTACTCAAATGAGAGGAGCCCCCCTCTACTTTTCCAAACGAGCCCCCCCCCCTCTACTCCAAATGAGAGGAGCCCCCCCTCTCTACTTTCCAAACGAGCCCCCCCTCTACTCCAAATGAGAGGAGCCCCCCTCCTCTCTACTTTTCCAAACGAGAGCCCCCCTCTACTCCAAATGAGAGGAGCCCCCTCCTCTCTACTTTTCCAAACGAGAGCCCCCCCTCTACTCCAAATGAGAGGAGCCCCCCCTCTACTCCAAACGAGCCCCCCTCTACTCCAAATGAGAGAGCCCCCTCTACTCTAGCCCCCCTCTTCCAAACGAGAGCCCCCCTCTACTCCAAACGAGAGCCCCCCTCCTCTACTCCAAACGAGGAGCCCCCCCTCTACTCCAAACGAGAGCCCCCCTCTACTCCAAATGAGAGGAGCCCCCTCCTCTCTACTTTTCCAAACGAGAGCCCCCTCTACTCCAAATGAGAGGAGCCCCCTCCTCTCTACTTTACCCAAACGAGCCCCCCTCTACTCCAAATGAGAGCTCCCCCCTCTACCCAAACGAGAGCCCCCTCTCTCCAAACGAGAGGAGCCCCCCTCTCTCCAAACGAGAGCCCCCCCTCTACTCCAAATGAGAGGAGCCCCCTCCTCCTCTAGAGCCCCCTCTTTCCAAACGAGCCCCCCCCTCTACTCCAAATGAGAGGCCCCCCTCCTCTCGAGAGCCCCCCTCTCTACTCCAAATGAGAGCCCCCTCTACTCCAAACGAGGCCCCCCTCTACTCCAAACGAGAGCCCCCCTCTCTACTCCAAATGAGAGCCCCCCCTCTCTACTTTCCAAACGAGCCCCCCTCTCTACTCCAAACGAGAGCCCCCCTCTACTCCAAACGAGAGCCCCCCCCTCTACTCCAAACGAGAGCCCCCTCTCTACTCCAAATGAGAGCCCCCCCTCTACTCCCCCCCCCTCTCTACTCCAAATGAGAGGAGCCCCCCCCTCTCTACTCCAAAGAGGAGCCCCCCCTCTACTCCAAACGAGGCCCCCTCTCTCCAAACGAGAGCCCCCCCTCTACTCCAAACGAGCCCCCCCTCTACTCCAAACGAGCCCCCCCTCTACTCCAAACGAGCCCCCCCCCCTCTACTCCAAACGAGAGCCCCCCTCTACTCCAAACGAGGCCCCCCCCTCTACTCCAAACGAGGGCCCCCCCTCTACTCCAAAACGAGGCCCCCCCCCTCTACTCCAAACGAGAGCCCCCCTCTACTCCAAACGAGCCCCCCCTACCCAAACGAGCCCCCCTCTACTCCAAACGAGAGCCCCCCCCCCCTCTACTCCAAACGAGCCCCCCTCTACTCCAAACGGGAGCCCCCCCTCTACTCCAAACGGGAGCCCCCCCCTCTCTACTCCAAACGGGCCCCCCCCCCTCTACTCCAAACGAGAGCCCCCTCTCCTCTAATTACACATGAAGGAGCCCCCCATACTTCTCTACTCCAAACGAGCCCCCCTCTACTCCAAACGAGCCCCCCCTACTCGTTATGGCAAACGAGAAGCCCCCTCTACTCCAAACAGCCCCCCTCTACTCCAAACAGCCCCCCCTCTACTCCAAACGAGAGCCCCCCCTGCAGTAACTCATTTGTGGTTTCTTACCGACCGTAACCTGTCGTCTGGATGCCTCTTGCTGTGTTGCCGTGTGACTCTCCTCAAACATTAATTACACATGAAGGTGTACGAGAACAACATACTTCATCATTACGACACACACACACACACACACACACACACACACACAATGTACTACATCGTTATGGCTCAGAGGCAGCGAAGGCCCCTGGTGCAACAGCACACACCTTTACCTCTGTTACACACACACACACACACACACACACACACACACACACACACACACACACACACACACACACACACACACACACACACACACACACACACACACACACACACACACACACCTCTTTGTTATCCCGTCAACACTGCAGATGATGGAGAGACAATAGCACTGGGTCCCCCCTGATCGACTCCTGGTCCCTCAATATATTAATTTGTGTCCCTGAGTGGAAACCTGCACTAAATTACACTGACCCCCTCACTGGCAGACACACACCCAAGAGGACACTCCTAGGAGCTGCTGCCTCCCAGAACGGCTTCAAATAGTATTCGAAATGTATTTCAAACACATTATTGGTGTTTAATTAAGCCGAAACCAATAAAACAGTCCCAGAACTGTAAAACTCCGCCCGTCTCACATTCCAGGGAGAGTGGGGCATTCTGGGCTGAAAGGATTTGAACGATTTCAAATAGTGTTTGAACCCATGTCTGCTTCCCTATGAGCAGAGGAAGGAAAGCACTAAGGGCCTAAACACTAAGCCTGTGATCTGCATTTTTTACAACTAAGCATTTCTTCTCCATTAATTGGAAAGCAGCTGAATCTATGGCCACGTATTGTGTTTTAAAGCTTTTTATTTAGAGACCTTGATTAAAAATAAAAAAAATAAAAAGTGGTTTGAACTTGAAGAGAAGTTGCAGGAAATCATTGTGTTGTTTGTGTCAACCAGGACACGGAGGGTCGAGTGAATATTGAACCCAACACACAAAGTATAAAACAATGAAGTCCTTTTATAAGAGGCTCCTCAAAGTCAAAGTGGGAGAAAACAGGCGAACACCACTGGGACGACTAAACAGGAAACAATGTTGAGTTTTAAGTCTGAACGGCATCCAGGGTCCATTTGAGAAATCGTTTACGAGTCAAAGAGAGATGCTAAGTCTGAGAAACCCACAGGGGGAGTTTCTGAGTCACTGGAAGAGCTGAAATGTCACCCAGGGACAACACACAGCAGACCTCACCACACTAACAGGGGGAGTTTCTGAGCTACTGGAAGAGCTGAAATGTCACCCAGGGACAACACACAGCAAACCTCACCACACTAACAGGGTGAGTTTCTGAGCTACTGGAAGAGCTGAAATGTCACCCAGGGACAACACACAGCAGACCTCACCACACTAACAGGGGGAGTTTCTGAGCTACTGGAAGAGCTGAAATGTCACCCAGGGACAACACACAGCAGACCTCACCACACTAACAGGGGGAGTTTCTGAGCTACTGGAAGAGCTGAAATGTCACCCAGGGACAACACACAGCAGACCTCACCACACTAACAGGGGGAGTTTCTGAGTCACTGGAAGAGCTGAAATGTCACCCAGGGACAACACACAGCAGACCTCACCACACTAACAGGGGGAGTTTCTGAGCTACTGGAAGAGCTGAAATGTCACCCAGGGACAACACACAGCAGACCTCACCACACTAACAGGGGGAGTTTCTGAGTCACTGGAAGAGCTGAAATGTCACCCAGGGACAACACACAGCAGACCTCACCACACTAACAGGGGGAGTTTCTGAGCTACTGGAAGAGCTGAAATGTCACCCAGGGACAACACACAGCAAACCTCACCACACTAACAGGGGAGTTTCTGAGTCACTGGAAGAGCTGAAATGTCACCCAGGGACAACACACAGCAAACCTCACCACACTAACAGGGGGAGTTTCTGAGTCACTGGAAGAGCTGAAATGTCACCCGGGGACAACACACAGCAAACCTCACCACACTAACAGGGGAGTTTCTGAGTCACTGGAAGAGCTGAAATGTCACCCGGGGACAACACACAGCAGACCTCACCACACTAACAGGGGAGTTTCTGAGTCACTGGAAGAGCTGAAATGTCACCCAGGGACAACACACAGCAAACCTCACCACACTAACAGGGGAGTTTCTGAGCTACTGGAAGAGCTGAAATGTCACCCAGGGACAACACACAGCAGAAACAGGGGGAGTTTCTGAGCTACTGGAAGACTGAAATGTCACCCAGGGACAACACACAGCAGACCTCACCACACTAACAGGGAGGAGCTACTGGAAGAGCTGAAATGTCACAGGGACAACACACAGCAGACCTCACCACACTAACAGGGGGAGTTTCTGAGCTACTGGAAGAGCTGAAATGGGGACAACACAACAGACCTCACCACATCAGGGGAGTGAGCTACTGGAAGAGCTGAAATGTCAAGGGACAACACACAGCAGAATCACACTAACAGGGGAGTTTCTGAGCTACTGGAAGAGCTGAAATGTCACCCAGGGAACAACAGCAGACCTCACCACACTAACAGGGGAGTTTCTGAACTGGAAGAGCTGAAATGTCACCCAGGAGACACACAGCAGACCTCAGATACACTAACAGGGGAGTTTCAGCAGTCACTGGAAGAGCTGAAATGTCAAGGGACAACAACAGCAGACCTCACCACACTAACAGGGATTTAATGAGCTACTGGAAGAGCTGAAATGTCACCCAGGGACAACACACAGCAGACCTCACCACACTAAGGAAGGGGAGATTCTGAGTCACTGGAAGAGCTGAAATGTAGGAACAGGGTGAACTAACAGGGGAGTTTCAGCACTGAAGAGCTGAAATGTCACCCAGGGACATGGAATGGGTGAACTCACCACACTAACAGGGGAGTTTCTGATAATGGATAGCTGAAATGTCCAGGGACAACACCAGCAGATCAGGTAACAGGGAGTTTCTGAGCTACTGGAAGAGCTAATGTCACCCAGGGAACACAGCAGACCTGAGATAATAACAGGGGAGTTTCTGAGATACTGGAAGAGCTGAAATGTCACCCAGGGACAACACACAGCAGACCTCATTGCCCTGAACAGGGGAGTTTCTGAGCTACTGGAAGAGCTGAAATGTCACCCTGGGATAAGCAGACCTCCCACAAGGGGAGTTTCTGAGCCCTGAGATAATGTGAAGGACACAGCAGACCTCATGCCACTAACAGAGATAATGTACTGGAAGAGCTGAAATGTCATGGACAACCCTGCAGATAACTAGAAGGGGGAGTTTCTGAGCTACTGGAAGAGCTAATGTCACCCAGGGAACACACAGCAGACCTCACCACACTAACCATAGCCTTAACAGTTCCAAACACTTCTGTTGGTTTGGCAATGCAGTACTGAATGGAACTAGGAACTCAAAGCACTGCTGCTGCAGATAACATCTGGGGGAAAAATACACGACCCGATAGAATGTAATTTGATATGAAACCACAGTGCCTATTGAAACACCACACCGGGCTGTCGACTGGCTGTCTACCAGTCTGGGCAGGTGAACTAACAGCACGATCAGGTGAACTAACACGATCACGGTGAACTAACAGGTGAACGGTAACAGGACGAATCAGGTGAACTCAACCTGAGATAATGAAGGAAGGAGTGAACTAACAGGAGAATCAGGTGGAACAGAGTGAACTAACGAATCAGGTGAGTGAAGGAAAGGTGAACTCATCAGAATCAGGTGAGATAATGGAGGAAGGGTGAACTAACAGGAGAATCAGGTGAGATAATGACCCTGATATAATGAAGGAAGGAGTGAATTAAGAGCAGAATCAGGTGATATAATGAAGGAAGGAGTGAACTAACAGGAGAATCAGGTGAGATAATGACCCTGAGATAATGAAGTAAGAGGTGAACTAACAGCAGAATCAGGTGATATAATGACTAACAGGAGGAATGGGTGAACTAACAGAGATCAGGTGATATAATGAAGGTGGGTGAACTAACAGGAGAATCAGGTGATATAATGAAGGAATGGGTGAACTAACAGGAGAATCAGGTGATATAATGTAGGAATGGGTGAACTAACAGGAGAATCAGGTGAGATAATGTAGGAATGGGTGAACTAACAGGAGAATCAGGTGAGATAATGACCCTGATATCGTGTAGGAATGGGTGAACTAACAGCAGGATCAGGTGACATAATGACCCTGAGATAATGTGGAAGGAGTGAACTCATGGCCCTGAGATAATGTAGAAGGAGTGAACTCATGGCCCTGAGATAATGTAGAAGGAGTGAACTCATGGCCCTGAGATAATGTAGAAGGAGTGAACTCATGGCCCTGAGATAATGTAGAAGGAGTGAACTCATGGCCCTGAGATAATGTAGAAGGAGTGATGACCCTGAGATAATGTAGGAAGGAGTGAACTCATGGCCCTGAGATAATGTAGGAAGGAGTGAACTCATGGCCCTGAGATAATGTAGGAAGGAGTGAACTCATGGCCCTGAGATAATGTAGAAGGAGTGAACTCATGGCCCTGAGATAATGTAGAAGGAGTGAACTCATGACCCTGAGATAATGTAGGAAGGAGTGAACAGCCATGGCCCTGAGATAATGTAGGGAAGGGCCCCACAGATGTAACAACTCTAGCAGCAGAAGCCAGGAAGAAATCTAAATCAGTAGAACAGAAACCCCATTCAAGCCAATGGGTCTAGAGTACTATTTCTATGGCAACAGCATAGAGGAGACTCCAGAGAGTACAGCAGCATTCCTTTAACACAATGCTCAGACAAGCTGAGGGGAAAACAGAGTGGGTCTGGAGACTAAACAAGAAGCTGCAGCAGTCAGAGAACTCACAGTGTTGTGAGACCCTCACTGAGAACAGATCAGGTAAGTGTGTGTGTGTGTCAGTGTGTGTGGTGTGTGTGTGTGTGTGTGTGTGTGTGTGTGTGTGTGTGTGTGTGTGTGTGTGTGTGTGTGTGTGTGTGTGTGTGTGTGTGTGTGTGGCGGCCTCACGGGGAGCATGAAGCACGAGGCTAAATGCAGAGAGAGTTCATGAGGTCAGAGACAAAGAGATGATTCAACACTAGAGACTGAGACACTGCACAGAGACACAGCCTGGGACAGAGACAGAGGGAGACTGGGACACTGCACAGAGACACAGCCTGGGACAGAGACAGATGGAGACTGGGACACTGCACAGAGACAGAGGGAGACTGGGATGCTGCACAGAGACACAGCCTGGTACAGAGACAGATAGAGACTGGGACACTGCATAGAGACACAGCCTGGGACAGAGACAGATGGAGACTGGGACACTGCACAGAGACACAGCCTGGGACAGAGACAGATGGAGAGAGGGACGCTGACACAGAGAAAGCCTGGTACAGAGACAGAGAAAGAGGGACACTGCATAGAGAGAGACTGGGACAGAAACAGATGGAGAGGTAGAGAGAGACTCAGAGAAAGAGGTAAGAGAGAGAGACTCAGAGAAAGAGGTAGAGAGAGAGACTCAGAGAAAGAGGTAAAAGAGAGAGACTCAGAGAAAGAGGTAGAGAGAGACTCAGAGAAAGAGGTAAGAGAGAGAGACTCAGAGAAAGAGGTAAGAGAGAGAGACTCAGAGAAAGAGGTAGAGAGAGAGAGAGACTCAGAGAAAGAGGTAAGAGAGAGAGACTCAGAGAAAGAGGTAAGAGAGAGACTCAGAGAAAGAGGTAAAGAGAGAGAGACTCAGAGAAAGAGGTAAGAGAGAGAGAGACTCAGAGAAAGAGGTAAGAGAGAGAGAGACTCAGAGAAAGAGGTAAGAGAGAGGGACTCAGAGAAAGAGGTAAGAGAGAGAGACTCAGAGAAAGAGGTAAGAGAGAGAGGGACTCAGAGAAAGAGGTAAGAGAGAGAGACTCAGAGAAAGAGAGACTCAGTAAAAGAGAGAGAGACTCAGAGAAAGAGGTAGAGAGAGACTCAGAGAAAGAGGTAAGAGAGAGAGACTCAGAGAAAGAGGTAAGAGAGAGACTCAGAGAAAGAGGTAAAGAGAGAGAGACTCAGAGAAAGAGGTAAAGAGAGAGAGACTCAGAGAAAGAGGTAAGAGAGAGAGACTCAGAGAAAGAGGTAAGAGAGAGAGACTCAGAGAAAGAGGTAAGAGAGAGAGACTCAGAGAAAGAGGTAAGAGAGAGAGACTCAGAGAAAGAGGTAAGAGAGAGAGACTCAGAGAAAGAGGTAAGAGAGAGAGACTCAGAGAAAGAGGTAAGAGAGAGACTCAGAGAAAGAGGTAAAATAGACTCAGAGAAAGAGGTAATGAGAGACAGAGAGAGAGAGAGAAAGAGGTAAAGAGAGAGACTCGGAGAGAGAGGTAAAGAGAGAGGGAGGTAAACAGAAAGAGAGAAATAATGAAAGAGGATGAGAGAGAGAGAGACAGAGAAAGAGAGAGGTAAAGAGAGAGAGACTAAAAGAGAGAGAAAGAGGTAAGAGAGAGAGAGACAGAAAGAGAGAGGTAAAGAGAGAGATAATAAAGAGAGAGAGAGAGAGAGAGAAAGAGAGAGGTAAAGAGAGAGATAATGAAAGAGAGAGACAGAGAAGGAGAGAGGTAAAGAGAGAGATAATGAATGCGAGAGACAGAAAGAGAGAGGTAAAGAGAGAGATACTAAAAGAGAGAGACAGAGAAGGAGAGAGAAAAGACGGAGCTCTGCCTGGGGAGCAGATTAGTGCGTCTTAACTTAGAGCACCAGAGTTAGGAGACATGAGATGCCCTAAACTGAGGCCTTGTGTACGTACCAGTGTGGCCTTAACCACTAGATCCAGGCTTAATCTGCTGCTCATCTCCCACTTCTTCACATCTTTAATGACCCTCTAATACAGCACAGAGACTCAGACCTGCTGAGACCCCCTCCACCACACACTCAGCAGGGCTGGGAATTACCAGGGACCTCACCATACCGTATCAACGCAATACTTAGGTGGCTACACCACATGTATTAGACTTGTCAAGGTTCTACATACATTATTAATCTCTACTACGATTTGATAGGTGGCTACACCACATGTATTAGACTTGTCAAGTTTCTACATACATTATTAATCTCTACTATGATTTCATACACAGCGTACAAAACATTAGGAACACCTTCCTAGTATTGAGTTGCATCCTTTTTTGCCCTCAGAACAGCCTCAGTTCATCAGGACATGGACTTTACAAGGTGTTGTAAGCGTTCCACAGGGATGCTGGCCCATGTTGACTCCAATGCTTCCACAGGGATGCTGGCCCATGTTGACTCCAATGCTTCCCACAGGGATGCTGGCCCATGTTGACTCCAATGCTTCCACAGGGTTGCTGGCCCATGTTGACTACAATGCTTCCACAGGGATGCTGGCCCATGTTGACTCCAATGCTTCCACAGGGATGCTGGCCCATGTTGACTCCAATGCTTCCACAGGGATGCTGGCCCATGTTGACTCCAATGCTTCCACAGGGATGCTGGCCCATGTTGACTCCAATGTGTTCCACAGGGATGCTGGCCCATGTTGACTCCAATGCTTCCACAGGGATGCTGGCCCATGTTGACTCCAATGCTTCCACAGGGATGCTGGCCCATGTTGACTCCAATGCTTCCACAGGGATGCTGGCCCATGTTGACTCCAATGCTTCCCACAGGGATGCTGGCCCATGTTGACTCCAATGCTTCCACAGGGATGCTGGCTCATGTTGACTCCAATGCGTTCCACAGGGATGCTGGCCCATGTAGACTCCAATGCTTCCACAGGGATGCTGGCCCATGTTGACTCCAATGCTTCCACAGGGATGCTGTTGCTCATGTTGACTGGCCCAATCGTTCCACAGGGATGCTGGCCCATGTTGACTCCAATGCTTCCACAGGGATGCTGGCCCATGTTGACTCCAATGCGTTCCACAGGGATGCTGGCCCATGTTGACTCTAATGCTTCCCACAGGGATGCTGGCTCATGTTGACTCCAATGCTTCCCACAGGGATGCTGGCCCATGTTGACTCCAATGCGTTCCACAGGGATGCTGGCCCATGTTGACTCCAATGCTTCCCACAGGGATGCTGGCCCATGTTGACTCCAATGCTTCCACAGGGAC
>NW_025745828.1:80169-82669 GCF_021184085.1 Oncorhynchus gorbuscha
GTGTTCCCACGTATACTAGAGTTGTGATTATAAACAAGGTTTGAAATCATTATGTTTCTGACAAATATTATTATATACTGTTTGGGCTTCTTGCGTTTAATACGCAGTCTTACAAATTAATTGATAATTTATGTTCTGGTCCCCTGACTAACTGCACAAGAAAAAAACATGCCCCCCGGCTGAATCTTAGTTGAGGATCCCCTGGTCTAGACAGAAACAGTCAGGGAAATAATTTATTCAGCACCTTCAGAGAAGAAGAGCCACAGACAGTGTGGTTGTATTTCAGCAGGTGTCAATAATGTTTTTTTTTCTCCCTTTATTTAACTAGGCAAGTCAGTTAAGAACAAATTCTTATTTTCAATGACGGCCTAGGAACTGTGGGTTAACTGCCTGTTCAGGGGAACAGTGGGTTAACTGCCTGTTCAGGGGAACTGTGGGTTAACTGCCTGTTCAGGGGCAGAACGACAGATTACCTTGTCGGCTCGGGGGTTTGAACTTGCAACCTTCCGGTTACTAGTCCAACGCTCTAACCACTAGGCTAACCCTGCCGCCCCGTGTCAATAATGTAGTGATGTTGGAGAATGTTCTGCTATTTATAATAATAATAATAATAATATATGCCATTTAGCAGACGCTTTTATCCAAAGCGACTTACAGTCATGTGTGCATACATTCTACGTATGGGTGGTCCCGGGAATCGAACCCACTACCCTGGCGTTACAAGCGCCATGCTCTACCAATGACAGACAGGCTGTAGACGTTAGACACGTCCCAAATGACACCCTTACGTAGTGCCCCCTAGTGCCATAATACCCATAAAACCTAGCGGTCAAACAATAGTTTTGTTCACCATTTTATTCATTGATAAAAAGTCACCTTGTCCTAGAGAGATTTACGTGGTCATCAAAACGTCACGGCAGGGTGAGTCTACATGAAACACAGCCCTTATTTGAAGTGTTAGAAAAAATCCCCTGTGGGGAAAATTTATGAGTGAACAAAAAAAAAACTATTTTGAACTGTTTCCCTGTTTGACCGTTAGGTTTTATGGGTATTATGACTCATACTGTGGTACTCCTATATGGGCCCTGGTCAAAAATTGTGCATGTTAAAGAAAACAGCAACCCCCCCAAAAAATTACGTGACCTTCCTGAGCCACCGTTGGCCCTCCTTGTATTAACCTAACCCCCCCGTCGTGTCTCTGTCAGGAAGGCCCAGGAGCAGGATAAGAAGGTGGTGGTGGCTGGATGTGTTCCCCAGGCCCAGCCCAGGATGGACTACCTTAAAGGACTCAGCATCATCGGGGTAAGTCTCCGTCATCTCTCCCTTTCTTTATGTGTGGTGGAGGGTGTTTTGAGGGCGAAACACGAGATGAATTCACAACGTGGCAGTTTACGCAAAGTTCTGTCCTTCACATTAGACTGTAGACTACAGTTGGACTCAATTCTAGTCGATTCGGGAATTGAGTTACATCCCTAATTAGGGAATTGAGTTACATCCCTAATTAGGGAATTGATGATACATCCCTAATTAGGGAATTGATGATACATCCCTAATTAGGGAATTGAGTTACATCCCTAATTAGGGAATTGAGTTACATCCCTAATTAGGGAATTGAGTTACATACCTAATTCGGGAATTGATGATACATCTCCATTTAAACTGACTGGAGTTGAAACGGAATGGATACCTATTCTGCTCGAGACAGCTGACTGAAAGACCTCTATTGCTGGTTGCTGTTGTTGCTGCTCTGAGGCCGGTTGTTGTTGCTCTGAGGCCGGTTGTTGTTGCTCTGAGGCCGGTTGTTGTTGCTCTGAGGCCGGTTGTTGTTGCTCTGAGGCCGGTTGTTGTTGCTCTGAGGCCGGTTGTTGTTGCTCTGAGGCCGGTTGTTGTTGCTCTGAGGCCGGTTGTTGTTGCTCTGAGGCCGGTTGTTGTTGCTCTGAGGCCGGTTGTTGTTGCTCTGAGGCCGGTTGTTGTTGCTCTGAGGCCGGTTGTTGTTGCTCTGAGGCCGGTTGTTGTTGCTCTGAGGCCGGTTGTTGTTGCTCTGAGGCCGGTTGTTGTTGCTCTGAGGCCGGTTGTTGTTGCTCTGAGGCCGGTTGTTGTTGCTGCTCTGAGGCCGGTTGTTGTTGCTGCTCTGAGGCCGGTTGTTGTTGCTGCTCTGAGGCCGGTTGTTGTTGCTGCTCTGAGGCCGGTTGTTGTTGTTGCTCTGAGGCCGGTTGTTGTTGTTGCTCTGAGGCCGGTTGTTGTTGCTGCTCTGAGGCCGGTTGTTGTTGTTGCTCTGAGGCCGGTTGTTGTTGTTGTTGCTGTTGTTGCTCTGAGGCCGGTTGTTGTTGTTGTTGCTGTTGTTGCTCTGAGGCCGGTTGTTGTTGTTGTTGCTGTTCTGCTCTGAGGCCGGTTGTTGTTCTTGCTGCTCTGAGGCCGGTTGTTGTTCTTGCTGCTCTGAGGCCGGTTGTTGTTGTTGCTCTGAGGCCGGTTGTTGTTGCTCTGAGGCCGGTTGTTGTTG
>NW_025745828.1:87669-175169 GCF_021184085.1 Oncorhynchus gorbuscha
TGGTCTCTGTCACTGAGAGTAATGCTGTGGTCTCTGTCACTGAGAGTAATGCTGTGGTCTCTGTCACTGAGAGTAATGCTGTGGTCTCTGTCACTGAGAGTAATGCTGTGGTCTCTGTCACTGAGAGTAATGCGTGTCACTGAGAGTGATGCCGTCGTCTCTGTCACTGAGAGTAATGACGTGGTCTCTGTCACTGAGAGTAATGCCGTGGTGTCACTGAGAGTAATACCGTGGCCTCTGTCACTGAGAGTAATACTGTGGTCTCTGTGTCACTGAGAGTAATACTGTGGTCTCTGTGTCACTGAGAGGAATGCTGTCGTCTTTGTGTCCTTTTGGCCAGTATAGCAGTACAGAAGGTTTTCCAAGTGGAGCCACCGAAAGGGTA
This sequence comes from Oncorhynchus gorbuscha, assembly GCF_021184085.1. Taxonomy (NCBI): domain Eukaryota; kingdom Metazoa; phylum Chordata; class Actinopteri; order Salmoniformes; family Salmonidae; genus Oncorhynchus; species Oncorhynchus gorbuscha. The sequence goes on from NW_025745828.1 coordinate 88,055, forward strand.
GCAGTGCATCCAACACACACACACACACACACACACACACACACACACACACACACACACACACACACACACACACACACACACACACACACACACACACACACACACACACACACACACACACACACACACACACACACACACACACACAGCGAGAAATAAACTGCTAGTCTCAGCCCCTTCTGCCTCTCCCGCTGCTCAGAGTGGACACAGATTGCTGTCCCATTAGGAGCAAATTGATTTCCATTTCCGTGCTTATCATGCATATAACTGCTGCGAGACGGGAGAGACCTTGTGTGTGTCCCAAATGCCACTCTGTTCCCTATTGTTCTTAGGTCTGTTAATGTTCTATAAAGGGAATAGTGTGCCGTTTGGGATCGGGGGGGCGGGCTTTTTTGTCCCATCCATCCTCCAGGCGGTACCCTCTGCCCCGTTGCACTCTGCCCAGGGACAGGGAGGGGGTAATGGGGCTCCAGGCCCATGGAGGCCTGGGGGTGGGCCCTGGGACGGGAGCGGAGGCCTGCTAGCCTCAACTATTTAACTGAGGGTTGCAGCAGGGCCCAATTGATACACATTTCCTTTTAATAGATCCGATTTTTACAATCTCTGGTTCCCCAGGCAGAAATAACACAGTGGAGAAGGGGGAACTGCGGGAGAGAGGAGGGAAAAATGGAGAGAGATTGGCTCATGCAGAAATAACACAACAGAGAGGAGAGGGGGGAACGGAGGGCGGAAACGGAGCAAGAAATTGGGCTGCTTAAAATCTTCTCTGTCTTTCGGGGCATCGTCCTCAGTCCAGACCCCTGGTCCTTTCTGTTAATCAATGGAAGATTGAATCACCACGGAGCTGCGATGTGATTGTTGTTGGATGTAGTTTTATCTCTGTGTCTCACTGTGTTTATGGTTTACTGTTTCAGAGGCAGTGTTGTTTTATTCTTGTGATTTGGGGTTTCCTGCAGTTACGAGTTTAGGAATGAAATGTAAAACTGCGTCAGGCCAACGCCAACAGAGTCTAAATGAGTTGTGTGCATAGAATGAGAAGATGGGTTTATCTTGCAGTTATTCAAATGGGATGTTTCAAATCCCTGTTTAGCTGTGGCTCCCTAGTAGAGAGAGGAGACTGGTTAGTAGAGAGAGGAGACTGGTTAGTAGAGAGAGGAGACTGGTTAGTAGAGAGAGGAGACTGGTTAGTAGAGAGAGAGGAGACTGGTTAGTAGAGAGAGGAGACTGGTTAGTAGAGAGAGGAGACTGGTTAGTAGAGAGAGGAGACGGGTTAGTAGAGAGAGAGAGGAGACGGGTTAGTAGAGAGAGAGGAGACGGGTTAGTAGAGAGAGGAGACGGGTTAGTAGAGAGAGGAGACTGGTTAGTAGAGAGAGGAGACTGGTTAGTAGAGAGAGGAGACTGGTTAGTAGAGAGAGAGGAGACGGGTTAGTAGAGAGAGAGGAGACGGGTTAGTAGAGAGAGAGGAGACGGGTTAGTAGAGAGAGAGGAGACTGGTTAGTAGAGAGAGGAGACTGGTTAGTAGAGAGAGAGGAGACTGGTTAGTAGAGAGAGAGGAGACTGGTTAGTAGAGAGAGAGGAGACTGGTTAGTAGAGAGAGAGGGTTAGAGAGAGAGAGGAGACTGGTTAGTAGAGAGAGGGAGACTGGTTAGTAGAGAGAGAGGAGACTGGTTAGTGGTTAGTAGAGTAGAGAGAGGGAGACTGGTTAGTAGAGAGAGGAGACGGGTTAGTAGAGAGAGGAGACGGGTTAGTAGAGAGAGAGGAGACGGGTTAGTAGAGAGAGAGGAGACGGGTTAGTAGAGAGAGAGGAGACTGGTTAGTAGAGAGAGAGGAGACGGGTTAGTAGAGAGAGTGTCTCTCTGTGTCTCTCTCTCTGTGTCTCTCTCTCTGTGTCTCTCTCTCTGTGTCTCTCTCTTTGTGTCTCTCTCTTTGTGTCTCTCTCTCTCTGTCTCTCTCTCTGTCTCTCTCTCTCTGTCTCTCTCTCTGTGTCTCTCTTGTGTCTCTCTCTCTGTGTCTCTCTCTCTGTGTGTATCTCTCTCTCTGTGTCTCTCTCTCTGTGTGTCTCTCTTTCTCTCTCTCTCTCTCTCTCTCTCTCTCTCTCTCTCTCTCTCTCTCTCTCTCTCTCTCTCTGTGTCTCTCTCTCTGTGTCTCTCTCTCTCTCTGTCTCTCTCTCAGTCTCTCTCTCTCTGTGTCTCTTGCCCTCTGTGTTTATCTCTTTCTCACTGTGTTTATCTCTTTCTCACTCTCTCTGTGTGTGTTTTCTAACCCTGTCCTCTTTGTTTTCCAGGTTCAGCAGATTGACCGTGTGGTGGAGGTGGTGGACGAGGCTGTTAAAGGTGAGACACTAAACCGCCACGTAACCGTCACTAAACCGCCACGTAACCGTCACTAAACCGCCACTAAGCCGTCACTAAACCGCCACGTAACCGTCAATAAACCGCCATGTAACCGTCACTAAACCGTCACGTAACCGCCACTAAACCGTCACTAAGTCGTCACTGAACCGCCACTAAACCGACACTAAGTCGTCACTGAACCGCCACTAAACCGTCACTAAACCGTCACTGAACCGCCACTAAACCGTCACTGAACCGCCACTAAACCGTCACTAAGTCGTCACTGAACCGTCACTAAACCGCCACGTAACCACCAGTAAACCTCCACGTAACCACCACTAAACCATCACTAAACCGCCACATAACCGTCACTAAACCATCACTAAACCGTCACGTAACCGTCACTAAACCGTCACGTAACCGTCACTAAACCGTCACTAAACCGTCACGTAACCGTCACGTAACCGTCACGTAACCATCACTAAACCATCACTAAACCGTCACGTAACCGTCACGTAACCGTCACTAAACCATCACTAAACCATCACGTAACCGTCACTAAACCACCACTAAACCGTCACGTAACCGTCACGTAACCGTCACGTAACAGTCACTAAACCGCCACGTAACTGTCACTAAACCGCCACGTAACCGTCACTAAACCATCACTAATTGAGGAATGAACAGTCATTAACATCAGATGTCGCTGTACGACCAGACCTCCTTCAGTCCAGGACATGTATCTGTTTATGATTTGGAATACATTGTCCAATTTCCCTTTTCCAATGTTTTATTTATTTCACCTTTATTTAACCAGGTAGGCCAGGTGTTCTCATTTACAACTGCAACTTGGCCAAGATAAAGCAAAGCAGTTCGACCCATACAACAACAACAGAGTTACACATGGAATAAACAAACATACAGTCAATAACACAGTATAAACAAGTATATATACAGCGTGTGCAAATGTAGAAGATTAGGGAGGTCAGGCAATAAATAGGGTTTAGAGGCAAAAATAATTACAATGTAGCATTAATACGGGAGTGATAGATGTGCAGATGATGTGCAAGTAGAGATACTGGGGTGCAAAAGAGGATAATTAACAATATGGGGATGAGGTAGTCGTGTGTGCTATTTACAGATGGGCTGTGTACAGGTACAGTGATCGGTAAGCTGCTCAGACAGCTGATGCTTAAAGTTGGGGAGGGAGATATGAGTCTCCAGCTTCAGTGATTTTTTTTTTTTTCAATTCGTTCCAGTCATTGGCAGCAGAGAACTGGAAGGAAAGGCGGCCAAAGGAGCCAACACGGCTTTGGGGGTGGGTGTTGCTATGGTGACCAGTGAGCTGAGATAAGGCGGGGCTTTACCTAGCAAAGACTCATAGATGACCTGGAGCCAGTGGGTTTGGTGACTGATATGTAGTGATGGCCAGCCAACGAGAGCATACAGGTCACAGTGGTGGGTAGTATATGGGGCTTTGGTGACAAAACTGATGTCACTGTGATAGACTGCATCCAATTTGCTGAGTAGAGTATTGGAGGCTATTTTGTAAATGACATCGCCAAAGTCAAGGATCAGCAGGATAGTCAGTTTTACGAGGGTATGTTTGGCGGCATGAGTGAAGGAGGCTTTGTTTGCGAAATAGGAAGCCGGTTCTAGATTTAATTTTGGATTGGAGATGCTTAATATGAGTTTGGGAGTAGAGTTTACAGTCTAGCCAGACACCCAGGTATTTATAGTTTTCCACGTATTCTAGGTCAGAACCGTCCAGATTAGTGATGCTAGTCGGGCGGGCAGGTGTAGGCAGCAATCGTTTGGAAAAGCATGCATTTAGCTTTGTTGCATTTAAGAGCAGTTGGAGGCCACGGAAGGAGAGTTGTATGGCATTGAAGCTCGTCTGGAGGTTGGTTAACACAGTGTCCAACGAAGGGCCAGACGTATATAGAATGGTGTCGTCTGTGTCGAGGTGGATCAGAGAATCACCAGCAGCAAGAGCAACATCATTGTATACAGAGAAAAGAGTCGGTCCAAGAATTGAACCCTGTGGCACCCCCATAGAGACTGGCAGAGGTCCAGACAACAGGCCCTTCGACTTGACACACTGAACTTTATCTGAGAAGTAGTTGGTGAACCAGGCTAGGCAGTCATTTGAGAAACCAAGGCTGTTGAGTCTGCCGATAAGAATGCGGTAATTCGAAAGCCTTGGCCAGGTCGATGAAGACTGCTGCACAGTACTGTCTTTTATCGATGGCGGTTATGATATCGTTTAGGACCTTGAGCGTGGCTGTACTCCAGGGGGTGCTGAGATGTTGGCAGGGTAGGGGTAGTAGCTGCAGGGGTGCTGAGATGTTGGCAGGGTAGGGGTAGTAGCTGCAGGAGGTGCTGAGATGTTGGCAGGGTAGGGGTAGTAGCTGCAGGAGGTGCTGAGATGTTGGCAGGGTAGGGGTAGTAGCTGCAGGAGGTGCTGAGATGTTGGCAGGGTAGGGGTAGTAGCTGCAGGAGGTGCTGAGATGTTGGCAGGGTATGGCGTTATAGGGGTCCGGCATTATCATATCTACATACCAGACTCCTCATCTAGACATTCTACTGTATCTACTAACACAGTATCATCATATCTACATACCAGACCTGGTACCCCTCATCTAGACATTCTACTGTATCTACTAACACAGTATCATCATATCTACATACCAGACCTGGTACCCCTCATCTAGACATGCCAGACCCCTCATCTAGACATACCAGACCCCTCATCTAGACATACCAGACCCCTCATCTAGACATACATCTAGACATACCAGACCCCTCATCTAGACATACCAGACCCCTCATCTAGACCCCTCATCATATCTACATACCCCCTCATCTAGACATACCAGACCCCTCATCTAGACATACCAGACCCCTCATCTAGACATACCAGACCCCTCATCTATACATACCAGACCCCTCATCTAGACATACCAGACCCCTCATCTATACATACCAGACCCCTCATCTAGACATACCAGACCCCTCATCTATACATACCAGACCCCTCATCTAGACATACCAGACCCCTCATCTAGACATACCAGACCCCTCATCTAGACATACCAGACCCCTCATCTAGACATACCAGACCCCTCATCTAGACATACCAGACCCCTCATCTAGACATTCTACTGTATCTACTAACACAGTATCATCATATCTACATACCAGACCTGGTACCCCTCATCTAGACATTCTACTGTATCTACTAACACAGTATCATCATATCTACATACCAGACCTGGTACCCCTCATCTAGACATTCTACTGTATCTACTAACACAGTATCATCATATCTACATACCAGACCTGGTACCCCTCATCTAGACATTCTACTGTATCTACTAACACAGTATCATCATATCTACATACCAGACCTGGTACCCCTCATCTAGACATTCTATCTAGACATTCTACTGTATCTACTAACACAGTATCATCATATCTACATACCAGACCCCTGGTACCCCTCATCTAGACATTCTACTGTATCTACTAACACAGTATCATCATATCTACATACCAGACCTGGTACCCCTCATCTAGACATTCTACTGTATCTACTAACACAGTATCATCATATCTACATACCAGACCCCTCATCTAGACATTCTACTGTATCTACTAACACAGTATCATCATATCTACATACCAGACCTGGTACCCCATCATATCTACATACCAGACCCCTCATCTAGACATCTCTAGACATTCTACTGTATCTACTAACACAGTATCATCATATCTACATACCAGACCTGGTAGGGAAGAAGAGGAGGAGGAGGAGAAACAATGTTTTTAACATCCATGACTTTTCACTGAACCAGTGAAATATAGAATGACATGATCTATCTGGGGAGTTGATGCTCTTCTCTCCCAGTTATTATCATGTAGATGGGTTGTAGAAGTGATTTAGCTGGTGCTATGAGTTCACATTCTTCTGATCTTACCTCTATCTGGGGAGTTGATGCTCTTCTCTCCCAGTTATTATCATGTAGATGGGTTGTAGAAGTGATTTAGCTGGTGTTATGAGTTCACATTCTTCTGATCTTACCTCTATCTGGGGAGTTGATGCTCTTCTCTCCATTAAGTTATTATCATGTAGATGGGTTGTAGAAGTGATTTAGCTGGTGCTATGAGTTCACATTCTTCTGATCTTACCTCTATCTGGGGAGTTGATGCTCTTCTCTCCCAGTTATTATCATGTAGATGGGTTGTAGAAGTGATTTAGCTGGTGCTATGAGTTCACATTCTTCTGATCTTACCTCTATCTGGGGAGTTGATGCTCTTCTCTCCCAGTTATTATCATGTAGATGGGTTGTAGAAGTGATTTAGCTGGTGCTATGAGTTCACATTCTTCTGATCTTACCTCTATCTGGGGAGTTGATGCTCTTCTCTCCCAGTTATTATCATGTAGATGGGTTGTAGAAGTGATTTAGCTGGTGTTATGAGTTCACATTCTTCTCTTACTCTAGGAGGAGCTGATGCAACCCCCAGTTATTACATCAGATGTGAGTTGTAGGGCTGAAAGAGCTGGTAACCGTATGAGTACACATTAGACTTTGATCTTACATAAGCACCTGGGGAGTTGATCTCTCCCCCATAACCCCCATAACATCAGACTCTGAGTTGATTTATAACAAAATCAATTAGGGTTGTAAAACATTTAGAAATACCCCCATAACCCCCATAACATCAGACTCTGAGGAGAGGGAGAAAAATACCCCCTCCCCCATAACATCAGACTCTGAGGAGAGAGAGAATACCCCAGACTCATAACCCCCATAACATCAGACTCTGAGGAGAGAGAGAAATACCCCCATAACCCCAGTTAATAACATCAGACTCTGAGGAGAGAGAGAAATACCCCCTATAACCCCACATAACATCAGACTCTGAGGAGAGAGATACCCCCATAACCCCCATAACATCAGACTCTGAGGAGAAGAGAAATACCCCCATAACCCCCATAACATCAGACTCTGAGGAGAGAGAGAAATACCCCCATAACCCCCATAACATCAGACTCTGAGGAGAGAGGAGAAATACCCCATTCATCAGACTCTGATAACATCAGACTCTGAGGAGAGAGAGAAATACCCCCATAACCCCCATAACATCAGACTCTGAGGAGAGAGAGAAGAAATACCCCCATAACCCCCATAACATCAGACTCTGAGGAGAGAGAGAGAAATACCCCCATAACCCCCATAACATCAGACTCTGAGGAGAGAGATAAGGAGAGAGATACCTGTCATAACATCAGACTCTGAGGAGAGAGAGAAATACCCCCATAACCCCCATAACATCAGACTCTGAGAGAGAGAGAAATACCCCCATAACCCCCATAACATCAGACTCTGAGGAGAGAGAGATACCCCCATAACCCCCATAACATCAGACTCTGAGGAGAGAGAGAGAAATACCCCCATAACCCCCATAACATCAGACTCTGAGGAGAGAGAGAAATACCCCCATAACCCCCATAACATCAGACTCTGAGGAGAGAGAGAAATACCCCCATAACCCCCATAACATCAGACTCTGAGGAGAGAGAGAAAATACCCCCATAACCCCCATAACATCAGACTCTGAGGAGAGAGAGAAAATACCCCCATAACCCCCATAACATCAGACTCTGAGGAGAGAGAGAAAATACCCCCATAACCCCCATAACATCAGACTCTGAGGAGAGAGAAGAAATACCCCCATAACCCCCATAACATCAGACTCTGAGGAGAGAGAGAAAATACCCCCATAACCCCCATAACATCAGACTCTGAGGAGAGAGAGAGAGGAATACCCCCATAACCCCCATAACATCAGACTCTGAGGAGAGAGAGAGAAATACCCCCATAACCCCCATAACATCAGACTCTGAGGAGAGAGAGAGAAATACCCCCATAACCCCCATAACATCAGACTCTGAGGAGAGAGAGAAAATACCCCCATAACCCCCATAACATCAGACTCTGAGGAGAGAGAGAGAAATACCCCCATAACCCCCATAACATCAGACTCTGAGGAGAGAGAGAAAATACCCCCATAACCCCCATAACATCAGACTCTGAGGAGAGAGAGAAATACCCCCATAACCCCCATAACATCAGACTCTGAGGAGAGAGAAATACCCCCATAACCCCCTAACATCATCTCTGAGGAGAGATCCCTCCCCCCTCCCTACACCCCCCCCCATCAGACTCTGAGGAGAGAGAAATACCCCCATAACCCCCATAACATCAGACTCTGAGGAGAGAGAGAGAAAATACCCCCATAACCCCCATAACATCAGACTCTGAGGAGAGAGAGAAATGATAACATCAGACCTTCTGAGAGAGAGAGTACCCCATTCCCCCATCCCTCCAGTATCTTGATCCATTCCTCCATAACTCCCTCTCTAGGAGTACCTTCATCCATTCCCCCATAACATTATATTGATAGAGAGAGAAAATACCCCCATAACTGTAACATCTTGACTCTGATAAGGGAGAAAGGGGTCAGGTTCTGTAATGTCTTGATATTGATAAGGGAGAAAGGGGTACCCTGTAACCCCTTGTAACATCAGACTCTGGGAGAAAGAGGAAATTCTGTAATGTCTTGTTATATTGATAAGGGAGAAAGGGGTCTGGTAACTTGACTAGGAGGGAGAAAGGGGTCAGGTTCTGTCAGATGTCTTGTTATATTGATAACTCCCTCCCCTGGTATCTGTCTTGTTATATTGATAACATCAGAGAAAGGGGAGAAGGTTCCCTAATGTCTTGTTATATTGATAAGGTGAGAAATACCTCCCTCCCTCTGGTATCTGTCTCCAGTGTTATCCCTCCCTCCCTCCCTCCATCCCTCCTTCTCAGGTTCTCCCTAGTATGTCTCCATTCCTCCCTCCCTCCTACAGTATTGATATTGATCGGGAGTAAGGGGTCCAGGTTCTGTAATGTCTTGTTATATTGATAAGGGAGAAAGGGGTCAGGTTCTGTAATGTCTTGTTATATTGATAAGGGAGAAAGGGGTCAGGTTCTGTAATGTCTTGTTATATTGATAAGGGAGAAAGGGGTCAGGTTCTGTAATGTCTTGTTATATTGATAAGGGAGAAAGGGGTCAGGTTCTGTAATGTCTTGTTATATTGATAAGGGAGAAAGGGGTCAGGTTCTGTAATGTCTTGTTATATTGATAAGGGAGAAAGGGGTCAGGTTCTGTAATGTCTTGTTATATATACTAGTATAATCTGTGTGTTATGTGTGAAGGTCACTCGGTGTCCTGACTAGTATTTGTGTGTGTTGTGTGTGAAGGTCACTCGGTGTCCTGACTAGTATTTCTGTGTGTTGTGTGTGAAGGTCACTCGGTGTCCTGACTAGTATTTCTGTGTGTTGTGTGTGAAGGTCACTCGGTGTCCTGACTAGTATTTATAGTATTTGTGTGTGTTATGTGTGAAGGTCTGTGTGTTGTGTGTGAAGGTCACTTGGTGTCCTGACTAGTATTTCTGTGTGTTGTGTGTGAAGGTCACTCGGTGTCCTGACTAGTATTTGTGTGTGTTATGTGTGAAGGTCACTCGGTGTCTGACTAGTATTTGTGTGTTGTGTGTGAAGGTCACTCGGTGTCCTGACTAGTATTTGTGTGTGTTGTGTGTGAAGGTCACTCGGTGTCCTGACTAGTATTTGTGTGTGTTGTGTGAAGGTCACTCGGTGTCCTGACTAGTATTTGTGTGTGTTATGTGTGAAGGTCACTCGGTGTCCTGACTAGTATTTGTGTGTGTTATGTGTGAAGGTCACTCGGTGTCCTGACTAGTATTTCTGTGTGTTATGTGTGAAGGTCACTCGGTGTCCTGACTAGTATTTGTGTGTGTTATGTGTGAAGGTCACTCGGTGTCCTGACTAGTATTTGTGTGTGTTGTGTGTGAAGGTCACTCGGTGTCCTGACTAGTATTTGTGTGTGTTGTGTGTGAAGGTCACTCAGGTGTCCTGACTAGTATTTGTGTGTGTTGTGTGTGAAGGTCACTCGGTGTCCTGACTAGTATTTGTGTGTGTTATGTGTGAAGGTCACTCGGTGCCCTGACTAGTATTTCTGTGTGTTATGTGTGAAGGTCACTCTGTGTCCTGACTAGTAGTGTATGTGTGAAGGTCACTCAGTGTCCTGACTAGTAGTTGTGTTGTGTGAAGGTCACTCGGTGCCCTGACTAGTATTTGTGTGTGTTGTGTGTGAAGGTCACTCGGTGTCCTGACTAGTATTTGTGTGTGTTATGTGTGAAGGTCACTCGGTGTCCTGACTAGTATTTGTGTGTGTTGTGTGTGAAGGTCACTCGGTGCGTCTGCTGGGTCAGAAGAAGGACAATGGGAAGCGTCTCGGCGGAGCCAGACTGGATCTGCCCAAGATTAGAAAGAACCCTCTGATAGAGATCATTTCAATCAATACAGGGTAAGCTGCTGTTTTCAACCAGGGGAAACACACGCACGCACGCACGCACACGCACACACCACAGAGCTGCCGTTCCTATAACACACACACACTGGGCTAGAGCTGCCGTTCCTGACACAACACACACACACACACACACACACACACACACACACACACACACACACACACACACACACACACACACACACACACACACACACACACACACACACACACACACACACACACACACACACACACACAGACACACAGACACACACCACAGAGCTGCCGTTCCTAACACACACACACACACACACACACACACACACACACACACACACACACACACACACACACACACACACACACACACACACACACACACACACACACACACACACACACACACACACACACACACACACACACACACCACACACACAGGTAGCATCCAGGAACAGTCAAACGGGTGGAGCTCGCTAGGGGTTTCTGGTGCCTGGCTGACTCCGCTGTCCTGGCGTCACTTTGTTCCACCATTGGGGGCCAGACCGTGGTAGGAGAGGCCTGGCCAGGCCTCCTTCCAGCTCACCTTTTTACAGCCTCCCTCCCTCCCTCATCCTCCATCTCCTCCCCCCGGGAGGCAGACCGGTGCCTGGCCTGGAGCCTCCCCTGTCCTCAGACCGTAGTGCCTGGTCCCTGTCTCCGGCCTCCTCACACAGACCGGTGCCTGGCCGGCCTCCTCACTCAGACCGGTGCCTGGCCGGCCTCCTCACCAGACCGGTGCCTGGCCGGCCTCCTCACTCAGACCGGTGCCTGGCTGGCCTCTCCCCACCACTCCTGGCTGGTTCTCCTCCAGACTAGGGGTGGACACTTGAAATGGAAGACTTCCTCATGGCAACAGAGAGGAAGTTTTCCACATTTCCTTGACAACAACAATCATAATGACCTGTTTATTGAATGGTACTGTTGCCCAATACCTACGTGACCTACCGACCTGACTGGTCAGTTTCCAGGCCAACCAGTAAAACTGCTGTCTCAGGTTAACTGATGTGGTCTCAATACATTGTTAAGGTTTGAGGAATTCAGGGACTCAGATTCACAGACACACATGAGTTCAAGGTGAGAGAGAGAGAGACACCGTTACGACCCTGTACCCTTACGACCCTGCACCGCACACACACCCTGTACGACCCTGCACCGCTACGACCCTGCACCGCTACGACCCTGCACCTGGCTAAGTGTTCTCCCCACCATAACCCTGGCTAAGTGTTCTCCCCATCATAACCCTGGCTAAGTGTTCTCCCCACCATAACCCTGGCTAAGTGTTCTCCCCATCATAACCCTGGGTTTTGTGTTTCCCCATCATAACCCCATTAAGGTTTGATATAACCCTGGCTAAGTGTTCTCCCATCCATAACCCTGGCTAAGTATTTAAATCCCCACTCTAACCCTGGCTAACCTGTTCTCCCCATTCATAACCCTGGCTAAATGTTCTCCCACCATAACCCTGGCTAAATCTTCTCCCCACCATCTAACCCTGGCTAAGTGTTCTCCCCACCATAACCCTGGCATTTGTTCTCCCCACCATAACCCTGGCTAAGTGTTCACACACGCTCATGAAACCTTGATGTGGTTTTGTGTTTGAACACAGAGCGCACCACCATTTTGACACACAGGCGCACCTACACAGGCCTTCTGACCTACACACACACACAGTACACACATTACGTCTGCAAACGTAACAATTTAAATTACAGAAGGTTTTACTTCCAGAGGAGTCCCAGGGGCCCCCATGACTAACCTGCAACATCACGCCGTGTCGGTTGGGTGGGAGGCAAAATTCAGTCCCATTCAAAATCCTGAATATTTGATGACCTTAACCCCGGTTAAGAGAACAGTGTCGTCTCTAAACCCTTAACCTTCCAGCTTGAAATCTAAGCCTCCCTCCCTCCCTCATCTAAACCTCCCCTTAACCTCCCTCATCCCCCGTCTCCTCCCCCGTCTCCCTCCCCTGTCCGTCCCCCTCTCCCCTGTTTTATGGTGTTTACAGAGCTCCCTCCCACCCCCTGTCCGTCCCCCGTCTCCTCCCCTGTCCGTCCCCGTCTCCTCCCCTGTCCGTCCCCCGTCTCCTCCCCCTGTCCGTCCCCCGTCTCCTCTCCCCTGTCCGTCCCCGTCTCCTCCAGAGCTCCCTTCTCTCCTCACATGGGTTCTAACATCAATGAGGTTGTTAATGTTTAATGCAAAAGGCTAATTTCATCAGTTTGAATCAGGGAAAGGGCCTGTTGTGATTCCTCTCAGGGAATTACCCAGGAAGACCTGGGGTTCTTGGCTTTATAGTTGTTGCTTTAAGTGAAAGGGTGGTACACGCACACACACACACACACACACACACACACACACACACACACACACACACACACACACACACACACACACACACACACACACACACACACACACACACACACAACCCACTCACAGGTCATAATCTGCTGTTTGATAGACAAGCCAGAGGGACAGAGAAGGTGTTTTGATGCTTCCAGAGGAGGAAGCAACCAGGGGCCCCCATGACAGCGCTGAGCTGCAACATCACGCCGTGTCGGTTGGGTGGGAGGCAGAAATTGAATTTCTCAGGAGATATATTGAATATTTGATGAGAGAGACAATGTGTGTTAAGAGAACAGTGTTGCACACCCTCCCTTCCTGTCCAGAGCTGAACAGGATCCTTTTTACAGCCTCCCTCCCTCCCTCATCCTCCATGTCCTCCCCCCGTGTCCTCCCCTCCCTCATCCCCCAGACCAACCCCGTCTCTCTCTCCCTGTCCGTCCCCGCCTCCTCCCTGTTTTGCAGGCAGGTGTTTACAGAGCTCCCTCCCAGGCCCTGTCCGTCCCCCGTCTCCTCCTCTCTGTCCCTGTTCTAGACTGGGGACTGTCCTCTCTGTCCCTGTTCCCCGACTCTCCTCCCCTGTCCGTCCCCGTCTCCTCCCCTGACTGTCCTCTCTGTCCCTCTCCAGAGCTCCCTTCCTCCTGTCCCATGTTCTAACATCAATGAGGACTGTCCTCTCTGTTTTCTAAAGGCTAATTTCATCAGTTAGAATCCTCTGGGAAAGGGCCTGTCCTCTCTGGTGATTCCTCTCTGTCCCTGGAAGACCTGGGACTGTCCTCTCTAGTCCCTGCTTTAAGTGACAGGGTGGTACACACCTCTCTGTCCCTGTTCTAGACTGGGGACTGTCCTCTCTGTCCCTGTTATAGGCACACTGTCCTCTCTGTCCCTGTTCAGACACACACTGTCCTCTCTGTCCCTGTTACAACCCACTCAGTGGGACTGTCCTCTCTGTCCCTGTTTGTAGACTGGGCAAGAGTCCTCTCTGTCCCTGTTCTAGACAGGGGACTGTCCTCTCTGTCCCTGTTATAGACTGGGGGTCCCTGTTCTAGACTGGGGACTGTCCTGTCCTCTCTGTCCCTGTTATAGACTGGGACTGTCCTCTCTGTCCCTGTTCTAGACTGGGGACTGTCCTCTCTGTCCCTGTTTTAGACTGGGGACTGTCCTCTCTGTCCCTGTTCTAGACTGGGGACTGTCCTCTCTGTCCCTGTTATAGACTGGGACTGTCCTCCTGTTCTCTGTGTGTTTTAAAGACTGCCTGTTGCACCTCTGCTTCCTGTCCAGACTGTTGACCTCTCCCCCTGTTAAGTCAGAGGAATGTCTCTCTGTTTGTTCTAGGGGGGTCCTTGTCCCTGTTATAGGCACCGGGGACTGTCCTCTCTGTCCCTGTTACTGATCGGGCCTGGGGTCTCTGTCCCTGTTATAGACTAGACTGGGGACTGTCCTCTCTGTCCCTGTTCTAGACTGGGGACTGTCCTCTCTGTCCCTGTTCTAGACTTGTCCTCTCTCTGTCCCTGTTCTAGACTGGGGACTGTCCTCTCTGTCCCTGTTCTAGACTGGGGACTGGGTTCTAGACTGTCCTCTCTGTCCCTGTTCTAGACTGGGGACTGTCCTCTCTGTCCCTGTTCTAGACTGGGGACTGTCCTCTCTGCAGGGTCCCTGTTCTAGACAGGGGACTGTCCTCTCTGTCCCTGTTCTGACTGTCCCTGTTCTAGACTGGGGACTGTCCTCTCTGCATGGTCCCTGTTCTAGACCTGGGTTATAGACTGTCCTCTCTCCTGTCCTCTCTGTCCCTGTTCTAGACCTTTGGACTGTCCTCTCTCCTGTCCCTGTTCCTAGACCTGTGTGGACTGTTCCTCTCCTGTCCCTGTTCTAGACTGGGGACTGTCATCCTCTGTCCCTGTTCCTAGACCTGGGACTGTCCTCTGTCCCTGTTGACTGTCCTGTCATCTGTGTCCCTGTTCTAGACTGGGGACTGTCCTCTCTGTCCCTGTTCTAGACTGTGGTGTGTTTCTCATCTGTCCCTGTTTTCTAGATCCTGTGTGGGACTGTCCTCTCTGTGGGTTTCTACATCCTGTGTGTGTGTTCCTACATCCTGTGTGTGTTCCTACATCCTGTGTGTGTGTTCCTCCTGTGTGTGTGTTCCTACATCCTGTGTGTGTTTTCTACATCCTGTGTGTGTGTTCTACATCCTGTGTGTGTGTTCCTACATCCTGTGTGTGTTTCTACATCCTGTGTGTGTTTCTACATCCTGTGTGTGTGTTTCTACATCCTGTGTGTGTTCCTTCCTACATCCTGTGTGTGTTTCCTACATCCTGTGTGTGTGTTTCCATCCTGTGTGTGTGTTTCTACATCCTGTGTGTGTTGTTTCTACATCCTGTGTGTGTTTCTACATCCTGTGTGTGTTTCCTACATCCTGTGTGTGTTTCTACATCCTGTGTGTGTGTTTCTACATCCTGTGTGTGTGTTTCTACATCCTGTGTGTGTGTTCCTACATCCTGTGTGTGTGTTCCTACATCCTGTGTGTGTGTTCCTACATCCTGTGTGTGTGTTTCTACATCCTGTGTGTGTGTTCCTACATCCTGTGTGTGTGTGTTCCTACATCCTGTGTGTGTGTTCCTACATCCTGTGTGTGTGTTCCTACATCCTGTGTGTGTGTTCCTACATCCTGTGTGTGTGTTCCTACATCCTGTGTGTGTGTTCCTACATCCTGTGTGTGTGTGTTTCTACATCCTGTGTGTGTGTTCCTACATCCTGTGTGTGTGTTCCTACATCCTGTGTGTGTGTGTTTCTACATCCTGTGTGTGTGTTACTACATCCTGTGTGTGTGTTCCTACATCCTGTGTGTGTTTCTACATCCTGTGTGTGTGTTTCTACATCCTGTGTGTGTGTTCCTACATCCTGTGTGTGTGGTGTTGGTATGTTCTCTCCCTGTATCGTTCTGTAATGGCGACTGACCGCAGCAGGTTGCAGGACAGATATGGGGACGTAAGCAAACAACGATCACTGATCTCTGGAACCCAGTTTTACCACCCTGCTGCCTTGTGGTTGGGTTGGTGTTCCACACCTGGGTGTTCTGGGTGTTCTCCCTCTGTTTAGGGCCCATCCGTCCTCTCCTCTGACCAGGGCCCATCCGTCCTCTCCTCTGACCAGGGCCCATCCGTCCTCTCCTCTGACCAGGGCCCATCCGTCCTGAACATGGTCTAGTCTCTGTGGATGACTATGGGTTGTTTTTAAAAATTAAATTCCACCTTTATTTAACCAGAAAGAGTTCTCATTTACAACTGCAACCTGGCCACGATAAAGCAAAGCAGTGCGACACAAACAACAACAGAGTTAGACAAACAAACATACAGTCAATAACACAATAGAAAAAGTCTATTTACAGTGTGTACAAATGAGGTAAGGTTAGGGAGGTAAGGCAATACATAGGCTGTAGTGGTGAAGTAATTACAATTTATCAATTAAACCCTGGAGTGATAGATGTGTGCAAGTAGAGATACTGAGGTGCAAAGGAGCAAAATAAATACATATCAACATGGGGAGGAGGTAGTGTTTTCCTCTCTGTACCTGTGATAGAGTCAGTGTGTACTCTAAGGGTTCTGCTCAATGGGGAGGAGGTAGTGTCTTCCCTCTGTACCTGTGATAGAGTCAGTGTGTACTCTAAGGGTTCTGCTCAATGGGGAGGAGGTAGTGTCTTCCTCTCTGTACCTGTGATAGAGTCAGTGTGTACTCTAAGGGTTCTGCTCAATGGGGAGGAGGTAGTGTCTTCCCCTCTGTACCTGTGATAGAGTCAGTGTGTACTCTAAGGGTTCTGCTCAATGGGGAGGAGGTAGTGTCTTCCTCTCTGTACCTGTGATAGAGTCAGTGTGTACTCTAAGGGTTCTGCTCAATGGGGAGGAGGTAGTGTCTTCCTCTCTGTACCTGTGATAGAGTCAGTGTGTACTCTAAGGGTTCTGCTCAATGGGGAGGAGGTAGTGTCTTCCCCTCTGTACCTGTGATAGAGTCAGTGTGTACTCTAAGGGTTCTGCTCAATGGGGAGGAGGTAGTGTCTTCCTCTCTGTACCTGTGATAGAGTCAGTGTGTACTCTAAGGGTTCTGCTCAATGGGGAGGAGGTAGTGTCTTCCTCTCTGTACCTGTGATAGAGTCAGTGTGTACTCTAAGGGTTCTGCTCAATGGATGACCTCAGATTAGGCTAAAACACATTCAGTTAGTTAAACATTACGCTCCAGACACAAACATCGTAGGGTAAACATTGTCTAGTGCAGACAGGCAGTGTTGCCAGGCGCGCGTGTCTCTGCATTGATACATGGAGAGACGAGGTTCCTCCCTCTCTGTGTCTGACGGCTGGGAGACCTGCCCCAGAGACTCAGGGGGTGTGACTGTATCCCTGGGAGACCTGCCCCAGAGACTCAGGGGGTGTGTGTGACTGTATCCCTGGCAGACCTGCCCCAGAGACTCAGGGGGTGTGTGTGACTATATCCCTCGGAGACCTGCCCCAGAGACTCAGGGGATGTGTGTGACTGTATCCCTGGCAGACCTGCCCCAGAGACTCAGGGGATGTGACCCTGTTCATGTATCCCTGGGAGACCTGCCCCAGAGACTCAGGGGATGTGTGTGACTGTATCCCTGGGAGACCTGCCCCAGAGACTCAGGGGATGTGTGTGACTGTATCCCTGGCAGACCTGCCCCAGAGACTCAGGGGATGTGACCCTGTTCATGTATCCCTGGGAGACCTGCCCCAGAGACTCAGGGGATGTGTGTGACTGTATCCCTGGGAGACCTGCCCCAGAGACTCAGGGGGTGTGTGTGACTATATCCCTCGGAGACCTGCCCCAGAGACTCAGGGGATGTGTGTGACTGTATCCCTGGCAGACCTGCCCCAGAGACTCAGGGGATGTGACCCTGTTCATGTATCCCTGGGAGACCTGCCCCAGAGACTCAGGGGATGTGTGTGACTGTATCCCTGGGAGACCTGCCCCAGAGACTCAGGGGATGTGTGTGACTGTATCCCTGGGAGACCTGCCCCAGAGACTCAGGGGATGTGACCCTGTTCATGTATCCCTGGCAGACCTGCCCCAGAGACTCAGGGGGTGTGTGTGACTGTATCCCTGGCAGACCTGCCCCAGAGACTCAGGGGATGTGACCCTGTTCATGTATCCCTGGGAGACCTGCCCCAGAGACTCAGGGGGTGTGTGTGACTGTATCCCTGGGAGACCTGCCCCAGAGACTCAGGGGATGTGACCCTGTTCATGTATCCCTGGGAGACCTGCCCCAGAGACTCAGGGGGTGTGTGTGACTGTATCCCTGGGAGACCTGCCCCAGAGACTCAGGGGATGTGACCCTGTTCATGTATCCCTGGGAGACCTGCCCCAGAGACTCAGGGGGTGTGTGTGACTGTATCCCTGGGAGACCTGCCCCAGAGACTCAGGGGGTGTGTGTGACTATATCCCTGGGAGACCTGCCCCAGAGACTCAGGGGATGTGTGTGACTGTATCCCTGGGAGACCTGCCCCAGAGACTCAGGGAATGTGTGTGACTGTATCCCTGGGAGACCTTCCCCAGAGACTCAGGGGATGTGTGTGACTGTATCCCTGGGAGACCTGCCCCAGAGACTCAGGGGGTGTGTGTGACTGTATCCCTGGGAGACCTGCCCCAGAGACTCAGGGGATGTGACTGTGTTCATGCATCCCTGGGAGACCATGGGGGGGAAATCAGTCGCTGTCTTTGATGTGGTACCTTAAATCTGTGGTTTTGTAGAACAATGCTGAACCAACTCCTCACCCAGCAGCACCACAGGTTAATTAGACACTGTAGGGGGATCTAGTTTCAGACCAGTATGTAGGGGGATCTAGTTTCAGACCAGTATGTAGGGGGATCTAATTTCAGACCAGTATGTAGAGGGATCTAGTTTCAGACCAGTATGTAGGGGATCTAGTTTCAGACCAGTATGTAGAGGGATCTAGTTTCAGACCAGTATGTAGGGGATCTAGTTTCAGACCAGTATGTAGGGGATCTAGTTTCAGACCAGTATGTAGAGGGATCTAGTTTCAGACCAGTATGTAGGGGATCTAGTTTCAGACCAGTATGTAGGGGATCTAGTTTCAGACCAGTATGTAGAGGGATCTAGTTTCAGACCAGTATGTAGGGGGATCTAGTTTCAGACCAGTATGTAGGGGTATCTAGTTTCAGACCAGTATGTAGGGGGATCTAGTTTCAGACCAGTATGTAGAGGGGATCTAGTTTCAGACCAGTATGTAGGGGGATCTAGTTTCAGACCAGTATGTAGAGGGGATCTAGTTTCAGACCAGTATGTAGGGGTATCTAGTTTCAGACCAGTATGTAGGGGTATCTAGTTTCAGACCAGTATGTAGGGGGATCTAGTTTCAGACCAGTATGTAGGGGATCTAGTTTCAGACCAGGATGTAGGGGATCTAGTTTCAGACCAGGATGTTGAGGGATCTAGTTTCAGACCAGTATGTAGAGGATCTAGTTTCAGACCAGTATGTAGAGGGATCTAGTTTCAGACCAGTATGTAGAGGATCTAGTTTCAGACCAGTATGTAGAGGATCTAGTTTCAGACCAGTATGTAGAGGGATCTAGTTTCAGACCAGTATGTAGGGGATCTAGTTTCAGACCAGGATGTAGAGGATCTAGTTTCAGACCAGTATGTAGAGGATCTAGTTTCAGACCAGTATGTAGAGGGATCTAGTTTCAGACCAGTATGTAGGGGATCTAGTTTCAGACCAGGATGTAGAGGATCTAGTTTCAGACCAGTATGTAGAGGATCTAGTTTCAGACCAGTATGTAGAGGGATCTAGTTTCAGACCAGTGTGTAGGGGATCTAGTTTCAGACCAGGATGTAGAGGATCTAGTTTCAGACCAGTATGTAGAGGGATCTAGTTTCAGACCAGTATGTAGGGGATCTAGTTTCAGACCAGTATGTAGGGGATCTAGTTTCAGACCAGTATGTAGAGGATCTAGTTTCAGACCAGTATGTAGGGGGATCTAGTTTCAGACCAGTATGTAGGGGGATCTAGTTTCAGACCAGTATGTAGGGGATCTAGTTTCAGACCAGTATGTAGGGGGATCTAGTTTCAGACCAGTATGTAGGGGTATCTAGTTTCAGACCAGTATGTAGGGGGATCTAGTTTCAGACCAGTATGTAGGGGGATCTAATTTCAGACCAGTATGTAGGGGTATCTAGTTTCAGACCAGTATGTAGGGGTATCTAGTTTCAGACCAGTATGTAGGGGGATCTAGTTTCAGACCAGTATGTAGGGGATCTAGTTTCAGACCAGGATGTAGGGGATCTAGTTTCAGACCAGGATGTTGAGGGATCTAGTTTCAGACCAGTATGTAGAGGATCTAGTTTCAGACCAGTATGTAGAGGGATCTAGTTTCAGATCAGTATGTAGAGGATCTAGTTTCAGACCAGTATGTAGAGGATCTAGTTTCAGACCAGTATGTAGAGGGATCTAGTTTCAGACCAGTATGTAGGGGATCTAGTTTCAGACCAGGATGTAGAGGATCTAGTTTCAGACCAGTATGTAGAGGGATCTAGTTTCAGACCAGTATGTAGGGGATCTAGTTTCAGACCAGGATGTAGAGGATCTAGTTTCAGACCAGTATGTAGAGGATCTAGTTTCAGACCAGTATGTAGAGGGATCTAGTTTCAGACCAGTATGTAGGGGATCTAGTTTCAGACCAGGATGTAGAGGATCTAGTTTCAGACCAGTATGTAGAGGGATCTAGTTTCAGACCAGTATGTAGGGGATCTAGTTTCAGACCAGTATGTAGGGGATCTAGTTTCAGACCAGTATGTAGAGGATCTAGTTTCAGGCATTTGTTTCACGCCTGCTACGTTAGTTTAGTGTGTGTGTGTGTGTGTGTGTGAGTCCCAGTCCCAGCAACACTTAAGAACACATTCCCCATAGAGGAACATTATCATTATCTGAGGTAAAACATTTATTTAACTGCTAATCAGGGGACTCTACATTTTATTAATTAATTAATTACATTCTTCTCTTGGGCTCTTATCTTCATTTAGAAATAAAATATTGAAACCCGTAGGCCTATAGATTAGAAAATGAAAGCAAAATAGATTGTCCAGGGCCATCACACACTGGTGTTTATTAAAATCATTAATCCCACTATGTTTTTTTGGGGGGGGTTACCAGATTTGGGTCAAATGTCTGGGATTTACCTCAATAATCTTTGATTTATACTTGTACTGATCAACCGCTGAACGAAATGCTCTCTTTAATGCTCTTAGTATGGCTCTGCTTTGTCCAAGTGTCCCATGTGCCACCCTCTTCCCTATGTAGTGGACTAAATGCACCCTCTTCCCTATGTAGTGGACTCCTGTTGACCAGCGCCCTATGTAGGGGACTACTGTTGACCAGGGCACTATCTAGTAGACTACCGTTGACCAGGGCACTATCTAGTAGACTACTGTTGACCAGGGCCCTATGTAGGGGACTACTGTTGACCAGGGCACTATCTAGTAGACTACTGTTGACCAGGGCCCTGTCTAGTAGACTACTGTTGACCAGGGCACTATCTAGTAGACTACCGTTGACCAGGGCACTATCTAGTAGACTACTGTTGACCAGGGCACTATCTAGTAGACTACTGTTGACCAGGGCACTATCTAGTAGACTACTGTTGACCAGGGCCCTATCTAGTAGACTACTGTTGACCAGGGCCCTGTCTAGTAGACTACTGTTGACCAGGGCCCTGTCTAGTAGACTACTGTTGACCAGGGCCCTGTCTAGTAGACTACTGTTGACCAGGGCACTATCTAGTAGACTACTGTTGACCAGGGCACTATCTAGTAGACTACTGTTGACCAGGGCACTATCTAGTAGACTACTGTTGACCAGGGCACTATCTAGTAGACTACTGTTGACCAGGGCACTATCTAGTAGACTACTGTTGACCAGGGCACTATCTAGTAGGGTAGGAGGAATCATCTCCTCACTCACACTTTTCTGGACACAGCCAGCGTTAGACTCTCTGAGACAGAAATACATTTTAGCTGATATAGTCAAGAAACACCTGGTTGAGATCAGCGCTCTCCTGTCCACTGGGTTGTCCTGGTTTATCTATTATATAACAGATCCATATAGACATCCAAGTGATACACTTCAGTAATAATATCCCCCTGACTGTATCCTCCCTGTCTTCAATAATAATATCCCCCTCACTGTATCCTCCCTGTCTTCAATAATAATATCCCCCTGACTGTATCCTCCCTGTATCCTCCCTGTCTTCAGTAATAATATCCCCCTGACTGTATCCTCCCTGTATCCTCCCTGTCTTCAGTAATAATATCCCCCTGACTGTATCCTCCCTGTCTTCAATAATAATATCCCCCTGACTGTATCCTCCCTGTCTTCAATAATAATATCCCCCTGACTGTATCCTGCCTGTATCCTCCCTGTATCCTCCCTGTCTTCAGTAATAATATCCCCCTGACTGTATCCTCCCTGTATCCTCCCCGTCTTCAGTAATAATATCCCCCTGACTGTATCCTCCCTGTATCCTCCCTGTCTTCAGTAATAATATCCCCCTGACTGTATCCTCCCTGTCTTCAATAATAATATCCCCCTGACTGTATCCTCCCTGTCTTCAGTAATAATATCCCCCTGACTGTATCCTCCCTGTATCCTCCCTGTATCCTCCCTGTCTTCAGTAATAATATCCCCCTGACTGTATCCTCCCTGTATCCTCCCTGTCTTCAATAATAATATCCCCCTGACTGTATCCTCCCTGTATCCTCCCTGTCTTCAATAATAATATCCCCCTGACTGTATCCTCCCTGTATCCTCCCTGTCTTCAGTAATAATATCCCCCTGACTGTATCCCCCTGACTGTATCCTCCCTGTATCCTCACTGTCTTCAGTAATAATATCACCCTGACTGTATCCTCCCTGTATCCTCCCTGTCTTCAATAATAATATCCCCCTGACTGTATCCTCCCTGTATCCTCCCTGTCTTCAGTAATAATATCCCCCTGACTGTATCCCCCTGACTGTATCCTCCCTGTATCCTCCCTGTCTTCAGTAATAATATCACCCTGACTGTATCCTCCCTGTCTTCAGTAATAATATCACCCTGCCTGTATCCTCCCTGTCTTCAGTAATAATATCCCCCTGACTGTATCCTCCCTGTATCCTCCCTGTATCCTCCCTGTCTTCAATAATAATATCCCCCTGACTGTATCCTCCTGCCTGTATCCTCCCTGTCTTCAGTAATAATATCCCCCTGACTGTATCCTCCCTGTATCCTCCCTGTATCCTCCCTGTCTTCAATAATAATATCCCCCTGACTGTATCCTCCTGACTGTATCCTCCCTGTATCCTCCCTGTCTTCAATAATAATATCCCCCTGACTGTATCCTCCTGACTGTATCCTCCCTGTATCCTCCCTGTCTTCAATAATAATATCCCCCTGACTGTATCCCCCTGACTGTATCCTCCCTGTATCCTCCCTGTCTTCAATAATAATATCCCCCTGACTGTATCCTCCCTGTCTTCAGTAATAATATCCTCCTGACTCTATCCTCCCTGTCTTCAGTAATAATATCCCCCTGACTGTATCCTACTGACTGTATCCTCCCTGTATCCTCCCTGCCTTCACAGATGTTCTGGCCCAGAGGGGTGATAATTTCTGGTGTGAGGCGTCTCCAGTGCCCGGCCTTGGCCCTGGCTGTCTTCATCCTCCACTAACAGTGTAACACAGGCAGCTCTAATACACTGTGATGTGTGGCTCCCAGCAAATTGATCTGCCACTCAGGCTGAGACTCAGCCAGCATGGCGGTCGTAGAACAGCGGTGATCCTTTGACCCCTGTATCCAACCTGTTGTTGAGCTTTCGACTCTAGCTGTGAAATTTGACCTTTTCTCCGCTTGCCTGTGAGGTATGATTTGTGACACCAGAGCCAGACGCAACACACGAAACACAGATCCTGCCGTCTCACCCGATCTCGTCTCCTCATTTCTCTCCTCTCTCTCACACTCTTTCTACTAGGGGTGTACTGGTACCTCGGTTCAGTTCACACTGTGAACCTCAATGAGTACATCAAACACGAGGCCTATAGGCTATGTCTATCCTGTGTTGTATGCTAGTTGAAAAAAACAACTACGGCAGTTTGTAATCCACATTCAAATCTTAACTGACACATTTCAAACTGTTGTTGTTGTGAGACTGTGTTCTGTAGACAATAAACCTGGAAACTAGTTCTGTAGGAGGGTCAATAAACCTAGAAACTAGTTCTGTATGAGGGTCAATAAACCTGGAAACTAGTTCTGTAGGAGGGTCAATAAACCTGAGGGGGTCAATAAACCTGGAAACTAGTTCTGTAGGGGGTCAATAAACCTGGAAACTAGTTCTGTAGGGGGTCAATAAACCTGGAAACTAGTTCTGTAGGAGGGTCAATAAACCTGGAAACTAGTTCTGTAGGAGGGTCAATAAACCTGGAAACTAGTTCTGTAGGGGGTCAATATAAACCTGGAAACTAGTTCTGTAGGGGGTCAATAAACCTGGAAACTAGTTCTGTAGGAGGGTCAATAAACCTGGAAACTAGTTCTGTAGGAGGGTCAATAAACCTGGAAACTAGTTCTGTAGGAGGGTCAATAAACCTGGAAACTAGTTCTGTAGGAGGGGGTCATCAATGGAAACTAGGGGTTGATGAACCTGGAAACTAGTTCTGTAGGAGGGTCAATAAACCTGGTAACTAGTTCTGTAGGGGGGTCAGAGGTGGGGTTGATAGACCTGGTAACTAGTTCTGTAGAGGGGGGGGTCAGGTAACTAGTTCTGTAGGAGGGGTCAATAAACCTGGTAACTAGTTCTGTAGGGGGGTCAGAAACTAGTTCTGTGGGGTCAATGGAAACTAGTTCTGTAGGAGGGTCAATAAACCTGGTAACTAGTTCTGTAGGGGGGTCAATAAACCTGGAAACTAGTTCTGTAGGAGGTCAATAAACCTGGAAACTAGTTCTGTAGGAGGGTCAATAAACCTGGAAACTAGTTCTGTAGGGGGGTCAGAGTTCTGTGGGGTTGAATAAACCTGGTAACTAGTTCTGTAGGAGGGGGTAAACCTGGAAACTAGTTCTGTGGGGTTCAATAAACCTGGAAACTAGTTCTGTAGGAGGGTCAATAAACCTGGTAACTAGTTCTGTAGGGGGGTCAATAAACCTGGTAACTAGTTCTGTAGGAGGGTCAATAAACCTGGGTTCTGTTGATAATACCTGGTAACTAGTTCTGTAGAGGGGGTCAGAGGTGGGGGTGATAGACCTGGTAACTAGTTCTGTAGAGGGGGTCAGAGGTGGGGTCAATAAACCTGGTAACTAGTTCTGTAGGGGGGTCAATAAACCTGGTAACTAGTTCTGTAGGAGGGGGTCAATAATCCTGGTAGTTCTGTAAGAACCTGGTAACTAGTTCTGTAGAATAAACCCTGGGGGGGGGTCAGATGGGAAACTAGTTCTGTAGGGGTCAATAAACCTGGTAACTAGTTCTGTAGGGGGGTCAATAAAACTAGTTCTGGAAACTGGTAGTTCTGTAGGGGGTCAATAAACCTGGAAACTAGTTCTGTAGGGTCAATAAACCTGGAAACTAGTTCTGTAGGAGGGTCAATAAACCTAGAAACTAGTTCTGTAGAGGGGGGTCAATAAACCTGGAAACTAGTTCTGTAGGAGGGTCAATAAACCTGGAAACTAGTTCTGTAGGGGGTCAGAGGTGGGGTTGATGAACCTGGAAACTAGTTCTGTAGGAGAGGTCAATAAACCTGGTTCTGTAAGAGGTGGGGTCAATAGTTCTGTAGAGGGGGTCAGATAAACCTGGGTTCTGTTGATAGACCTGGTAACTAGTTCTGTAGAGGGGGTCAGAGGTGGGGTTGATAGACCTGGTAACTAGTTCTGTAGAGGGGGTCAGAGGTGGGGTTGATAGACCTGGTAACTAGTTCTGTAGAGGGGGTCAGAGGTGGGGTTGATAGACCTGGTAACTAGTTCTGTAGAGGGGGTCAGAGGTGGGGTTGATAGACCTGGTAACTAGTTCTGTAGAGGGGGTCAGAGGTGGGGTTGATAGACCTGGTAACCTGGTAACTAGTTCTGTAGAGGGGGTCAGAGGTGGGGTTGATGAACCTGGAAACTAGTTCTGTAGGAGGGGGTCAATAAACCTGGTAACTAGTTCTGTAGAGGGGGTCAGAGGTGGGGTTGGTAACTAGTTCTGTACCTGGTAACTAGTTCTGTAGAGGGGGTCAGAGGTGGGGTTGATAGACCTGGTAACTAGTTCTGTAGAGGGGGTCAGAGGTGGGGTTGATAGACCTGGTAACTAGTTCTGTAGAGGGGGTCAGAGGTGGGGTTGATAGACCTGGTAACTAGTTCTGTAGAGGGGGTCAGAGGTGGGGTTGATAGACCTGGTAACTAGTTCTGTAGAGGGGGTCAGAGGTGGGGTTGATAGACCTGGTAACTAGTTCTGTAGAGGGGGTCAGAGGTGGGGTCAATAGACAGAGGTGGGGTTGATAGACTGGTAACTAGTTCTGTAGAGGGGGTCAGAGGTGGGGTTGATAGACCTGGTAACTAGTTCTGTAGAGGGGGTCAGAGGTGGGGTTGATAGACCTGGTAACTAGTTCTGTAGAGGGGGTCAGAGGTGGGGTTGATAGACCTGGTAACTAGTTCTGTAGAGGGGGTCAGAGGTGGGGTTGATAGACCTGGTAACTAGTTCTGTAGAGGGGGTCAGAGGTGGGGTTGATAGACCTGGTAACTAGTTCTGTAGAGGGGGTCAGAGGTGGGGTTGATAGACCTGGTAACTAGTTCTGTAGAGGGGGTCAGAGGTGGGGTTGATAGACCTGGTAACTAGTTCTGTAGAGGGGGTCAGAGGTGGGGTTGATAGACCTGGAATAGTTCTGGTGATGGATCATCAGTAGAATGGCTCTTCTCAGTAGATTACATGGTAGCTCTTATGTCTCAGTAGATTACATGGGACAGTGATGGACAGAGACAGTATGGGTAGAATCTCCACTACTCCAGAATAGCTCTTCTCAGAGATTACATGGTGATGGATAGCTCTTCTAGCTCTTCAGTAGATTACATGGTGATGGTGATGGAATAGAGACAGAGACAGTATGTCTCCACTACTCCAGTAGAATAGCTCTTCTCAGTAGATTACATGGTGATGGACAGAGACAGTATGTCTCCACTACTCCAGAATGGTCTTCTCAGTAGATTACAGAATAGCTCTTCTCAGTAGATTACATGGTGATGGACAGAGACAGTATGTCTCCACTACTCCAGTAATAGCTCTTCTCAGTAGATTACATGGTGATGGACAGAGACAGTATGTCTCCACTACTCCAGTAGAATAGCTCTTCTCAGTAGATTACATGGTGATGGACAGAGACAGTATGTCTCCACTACTCCAGTAGAATAGCTCTTCTCAGTAGATTACATGGTGATGGACAGAGACAGTATGTCTCCACTACTCCAGTAGAATAGCTCTTCTCAGTAGATTACATGGTGATGGACAGAGACAGTATGTCTCCACTACTCCAGTAGAATAGCTCTTCTCAGTAGATTACATGGTGATGGACAGAGACAGTATGTCTCCACTACTCCAGTAGAATAGCTCTTCTCAGTAGATTACATGGTGATGGACAGAGACAGTATGTCTCCACTACTCCAGTAGAATAGCTCTTCTCAGTAGATTACATGGTGATGGACAGAGACAGTATGTCTCCACTACTCCAGTAGAATAGCTCTTCTCAGTAGATTACATGGTGATGGACAGAGACAGTATGTCTCCACTACTCCAGTAGAATAGCTCTTCTCAGTAGATTACATGGTGATGGACAGAGACAGTATGTCTCCACTACTCCAGTAGAATAGCTCTTCTCAGTAGATTACATGGTGATGGACAGAGACAGTATGTCTCCACTACTCCAGTAGAATAGCTCTTCTCAGTAGATTACATGGTGATGGACAGAGACAGTATGTCTCCACTACTCCAGTAGAATAGCTCTTCTCAGTAGATTACATGGTGATGGACAGAGACAGTATGTCTCCACTACTCCAGTAGAATAGCTCTTCTCAGTAGGTTACATGGTGATGGACAGAGACAGTATGTCTCCACTACTCCAGTAGAATAGCTCTTCTCAGTAGGTTACATGGTGATGGACAGAGACAGTATGTCTCCACTACTCCAGTAGAATAGCTCTTCTCAGTAGATTACATGGTGATGGACAGAGACAGTATGTCTCCACTACTCCAGTAGAATAGCTCTTCTCAGTAGATTACATGGTGATGGACAGAGACAGTATGTCTCCACTACTCCAGTAGAATAGCTCTTCTCAGTAGATTACATGGTGATGGACAGAGACAGTATGTCTCCACTACTCCAGTAGAATAGCTCTTCTCAGTAGATTACATGGTGATGGACAGAGACAGTATGTCTCCACTACTCCAGTAGAATAGCTCTTCTCAGTAGGTTACTCAGAGACAGTATGTCTCCAGGCTCCAGTAGGCTCTTCTCAGTAGATTACATGGTGATGGACAGAGACAGTATGTCTCCACTACTCCAGTAGAATAGCTCTTCTCAGTAGACATGGTGATGGACAGACAGTATGTCTCCTACTCCAGTAGAATAGCTCTTCTCAGTAGATTACATGGTGATGGACAGGACAGTGATTACATGGTGATGGACAGAGACAGTATGTCTCCACTACTCCAGTAGAATAGCTCTTCTCAGTAGATTACATGGTGATGGACTCACCTCAGGCTGGGGTGAGGAGGCTACAGTATCTAGAATCAGTGAGACAACAACCCCCCTCCCCCCAGGACAGTGTCTCACCTCAGGCTGGGGTGAGGAGGCTACAGTATCTAGAATCAGTGAGACAACAACCCCCTCCCCCCAGGACAGTGTCTCACCTCAGGCTGGGGTGAGGAGGCTACAGTATCTAGAATCAGTGAGACAACATCCCCCCCCCCCAGGACAGTCCCCCCAGGACAGTGTCTCACCTCAGGCTGGGGTGAGGAGGCTACAGTATCTAGAATCAGTGAGACAACAACCCCCCCTCCCCCCCAGGACAGGTTCTGTTGTTCCCAGATGGCAGCGAGGTCATTAGCTCAGTACCTAACTGTGTCGTGGTCAGTCACCAGGGGGGGCGAAGTCAAGCTGATCAACTTGTTGTTCCTGGTTGGATTTGGTGGGATTAAAAAAACGAAATCTCTTCCATTTCATTTTATTGGGACTTTGTAGATTTGTGTATAACATTTACATTTACATTTAAGTCATTTAGCAGACGCTCTTATCCAGAGCGACTTACTCTCCTATTGCATCAGTTATTGACGATATCCACGTTCACACTTCCTGTTAAACAATAAAATAATGTTTAAATTAATATGTATTTACACACTTTAACGTAATTACAAACCGTCGTTAAAAGCACATGAATCAGATTTACTCAGATTTGTCCTAAAATCCTAGAATATCATCTCATCAGAATGATAATCTGATCATGTCTCAGTGACACCTGGCGCCTCAGTCACCCTGGCACCTCAGTCACCCTGGCACCTCAGTCACCCTGGCACCTCAGTCACCCTGGCACCTCAGTCACTCTGGCACCTCAGTCACCCTGGCACCTCAGTCACCCTGGCACCTCAGTCACCCTGGCACCTCAGTCACCCTGGCACCTCAGTCACCCTGGCACCTCAGTCACCCTGGCAACTCCCAGTCACCCTGGTACCTCAGTCACCCTGGTACCTGGCCAGTCACCCTGACAACTCAGTCACCCTGGTACCTCAGTCACCCTGACAACTCAGTCACCCTGACAACTCAGTCACCCTGACAACTCAGTCACCCTGGCACCTCAGTCACCCTGGTACCTCAGTCACCCTGACGTCCTGACAGTTCCCCTGGCAGCCTCAGTCACCCTGGCAATCAGTCACCCTGTCATACCTCAGTCACTGTGTGGTGTTACCTCAGTCACCCTGGCGCCTCAGTCACCCTGGCGCCTCAGTCACCCTGGCGCCTCAGTCACCCTGGCACCTCAGTCACCCTGGCACCTCAGTCACCACTGTGCACCACCTCAGTTACCCTGGCACCTCAGTTACCCTGGCAACTCCTCCCATCCCTCTTGCCATTGGTTATCTGGCTACTCATATCCCACATGCCATTGGCCAGCTGTTTAGCCATTCCCACTCAGTGAGAGTAATGCTGATCGCTCTCTCACGATTCACATCATCAGACTGACATACATCTAAGTTGAGAAATCCTATTGGTCAGTCAAAAGTACTAGTCCGGTCCTGTCAGTGTGTTGTGATTGGGCAGCCAGTCTCGTCCAATCATCAGACTGACAGCCAGTTAACAGTCATACCTCCTCCTGTCTCGTCCAATCATCAGACTCACAGCCAGTTAACAGTCATACCTCCACACTGTGTGGTGTCTACTGTCCCAGTCTAATGTGGCTGTGTCTCAGCCCTGTCTACTGTCCCCACTATAATACCACTGTGTCTCAGCCCTGTCTACTGTCCCCACTATAATACCACTGTGTCTCAGCCCTGTCTACTGTCCCCACTATAATACCACTGTGTCTCAGCCCTGTCTACTGTCCCCACTATAATACCACTGTGTCTCAGCCCTGTCTACTGTCCCCACTATAATACCACTGTGTCTCAGCCCTGTCTACTGTCCCCACTATAATACCACTGTGTCTCAGCCCTGTGTCCCCACTATAATACCACTGTGTCTCAGCCCTGTCTACTGTCCCCACTATAATACCACTGTGTCTCAGCCCTGTCTACTGTCCCCACTATAATACCACTGTGTCTCAGCCCTGTCTACTGTCCCCACTATAATACCACTGTGTCTCAGCCCTGTCTACTGTCCCCACTATAATACCACTGTGTCTCAGCCCTGTGTGGTGTCTACTGTCCCCACTATAATACCACTGTGTCTCAGCCCTGTCTACTGTCCCACTGTTCTACAGTCAGTCCCTCTGCTATACTACAGTCAGTCCATCTGCTGTTCTATAGTCAGTCCCTCTGCTGTTCTACTGTCAGTCCCTCTGCTGTTCTACAGTCAGTCCCTCTGCTGTTCTATAGTCAGTCCCTCTGCTGTTCTACAGTCAGTCCCTCTGCTGTTCTACAGTCAGTCCCTCTGCTGTTCTACAGTCAGTCCCTCTGCTGTTCTACAGTCAGTCCCTCTGATGTTCTATAGTCAGTCCCTCTGCTGTTCTACAGTCAGTCCCTCTGCTGTTCTACAGTCAGTCCCTCTGCTGTTCTACAGTCAGTCCCTCTGCTGTTCTACTGTTCTACAGTCAGTCCCTCTGCTGTTCTACTGTTCTACAGTCAGTCCCTCTGCTGTTCTACTGTACAGTCGGTCCCTCTGCTGTTCTACAGTCAGTCCCTCTGCTGTTCTACTGTACAGTCAGTCCCTCTGCTGTTCTACAGTCAGTCCCTCTGCTGTTCTACTGTACAGCCAGTCTCTCTGCTGTTCTACTGTACAGTCAGTCCATCTGCTGTTTTATTCTACAGTCAGTCCCTCTGCTGTTCTACAGTCAGTCCCTCTGCTGTTCTACAGCCAGTCCCTCTGCTGTTCTACTGTACAGTCAGTCCCTCTGCTGTTCTACTGTACAGTCAGTCCCTCTGCTGTTCTACTGTACAGTCAGTCCCTCTGCTGTTCTACAGTCAGTCCCTCTGCTGTTCTACTGTACAGTCAGTCCCTCTGCTGTTCTACTGTTCTACAGTCAGTCCCTCTGCTGTTCTACTGTACAGTCAGTCCCTCTGCTGTTCTACAGTCAGCCAGTCCATCTGCTGTTCTACAGTCAGTCCCTCTGCTGTTCTAATGTACAGTCAGTCCCTCTGCTGTTCTACAGTCAGTCCCTCTGCTCAACGATGTAATGACAAATAGAAGTTCTGAGAACAGGGGAGTCATCATTGTGGAAAGCTTTGTGTTTTCTGGTCAATCCAGCCCAGATGTTGTTGTTGTTGTGGTCCCTAAAACTGCTGTTCTACTGCCAACTCAGGTCATGTTCATATTCCATCTGAAATGGCCCTCTGCTGTTCTCGGATCAAACATGACTTTAAGTGCCTTTAAATAATTCAGGTGCTGTAACTGTTCTATGAAACAGGGAAGTCCCTTGACAAAAATAAACCGTCAGTCTGCATCACTGTCAGACACTGTGTTACTTAGACTGGCTGGTCTCCCTCTCTGTCTACAGGACAGGCAGCTTCTTCCCTGTTAGACTGGCTGGTCCCTCTCTGTCTACAGGACAGGCAGCTTCTTCCCCTGTTAGACTGGCTGGTCTCCCTCTCTGTCTACAGGACAGGCAGCTTCCCCCTGTTAGACTGGCTGGTCTCTCCTCTCTGTCTACAGGACAGGCAGCTTCTTCCCTGTTAGACTGGCTGGTCTCCCTCTCTGTCTACAGGACAGGCAGCTTCTTCCCTGTTAGACTGGCTGGTCTCTCCTCTCTGTCTACAGGACAGGCAGCTTCTTCCCCTGTTAGACTGGCTGGTCTCTCCTCTCTGTCTACAGGACAGGCAGCTTCTTCCCCTGTTAGACTGGCTGGTCTCTCCTCTGCTGTCTACAGGACAGGCAGCTTCTTCTGCTGTTAGACTGGCTGGTCTCTCCTCTCTGTCTACAGGACAGGCAGCTTCTTCCCTGTTAGACTGGCTGGTCTCTCCTCTCTGTCTACAGTCAGGCAGCTTCTTCCCCTGTTAGACTGGCTGGTCTCTCTCTCTGTCTACAGGACAGGCAGCTTCTTCCCCTGTTCTACTGGCTGGTCTCTGCTCTCTGTCTACAGGACAGGCCCTTCTTCCCTGTTAGACTGGCTGGTCAGTCCCTCTCTGTCTACAGGACAGGCAGCTTCCCCCTGTTAGACTGTTGGTCTCTCCTCTCTGTCTACAGGACAGGCAGCTTCTTCCCCTGTTAGACTGGCTGGTCTCCCTCTCTGTCTACAGGACAGGCAGCTTCTTCCCTGTTAGACTGGCTGGTCTCTCCTCTCTGTCTACAGGACAGGCAGCTTCTTCCCCTGTTAGACTGGCTGTTCTCAGTCCACCCTCTGTGTTCTACATGACAGGCAGTCCCTCTGACTGTTTTGGTCTCTCCTCTCTGACTGTCTACTGTACAGGCAGCTTCAAAGCCCAGTTTGGCTCTGCTGTTCTACTGTTCTCACAGGAACAGTCCTTTTTCTGCTGTTCTACTGTACAGGTCAGTCCTCTGCTGTCTACTGTACAGGCAGCTCTTCCCTGCTGTTAGACTGTACAGTCAGGTCTCTCTGCTGTTCTGTCTACAGGACAGGCAGTTCTTCCCTGTTAGACTGGCTGTCTCTCCTCTCTGTCTACAGGACAGGCAGCTCTCTTCCCTCTATTCTACAGTCTGTCCCTCTCTCCTCTGTCTACTGGACAGGCAGTCCTTCTGCTGTTCTACTGTCAGTCCCTCTGCTGTTGTACAGTCAGTCCCTCTGCTGTTGTACAGTCAGTCCCTCTGCTGTCTACAGGACAGTCAGTCCTTCTGCTGTTCTACTGTACTGTCTCCCTCTCTGTTCTACAGTACAGTCTTCTCTGCTGTTCTACTGGCTCAGTCCTCTCTGTTCTCTGTCTCTGTCTAGGCCTCTGCTCAACGATCTTCAAATAGAAGTTCTGAGAACAGTCTCATCATTGTGGAAAGCTTTGTGTTTTCTGGTCAATCCAGCCCTCTGTCTGTTGGACAGTTGTTGCTTCTTGTGGTAAAACTGGTTGTGTTTACCTCTCTGTCTCAGGTCATGTTCATATTCCATCTGAAATGGCCCTGTTGGCGTCCTATCAGATCAAACATGACTTTAAGTGCCTTTAAATAATTCTGGTCTCACTAACTTGAAATGAAACAGGGAAGTCGTTGACAAAAATAAGGACCGTCAGTCTGCATCACTGTCAGACACTGTGTTAGACTGGCTGGTCTCTCCTCTCTGTCTGTCTACCCTGTTAGACTGGCTGGTCTCTCCTCTCTGTCTAGACTGGCTGGTCTCTCCTCTCTGGTCTCTCCTCTCTGTCTCTCTGGACAGGCAGCTTCTTCCCTCCCCTCTCTCCTGGCTGTCTCTCCTCTCTGTCTGTAGGACAGGACCTGTCTTCCCTGTTAGACTGGCTGGTCTGTCTACAGGACAGGCAGCTTCTTCCCCTGTTAGACTGGCTGGTCTCTCCTCTCTGTCTAAAGGACAGGCAGCTCTCTTCCCCTGTTAGACTGGCTGGTCTCTCCTCTCTGTCTACTTTGGACAGGAGCTTCTTCCCCTGTTAGACTGGCTGGTCTCTCCTCTCTGTCTCAGGACAGGCAGCTTCTTCCCTGTTAGACTGGCTGGTCTCTCCTCTCTGTCTACAGGACAGGCAGCTTCTTCCCCTGTTAGACTGGCTGGCCTCTCTCTCGAAGGGCTCTCTGTCTAAGAGGACTGGCAGCTTGCTCTCCCTGTTAGACTGGCTGGTCTCTCTCTCTGTCTGTCTCTCAGCTTCTTCCCCTGTTCTCTGTCTCTGGCTGGTCTCTCTCTCTCTGTCTCTGTCTCTCTCTCTCAGGCAGCTTCTTCCCTGTTCTCTCTGGCTCTCTCTCTCTCCTCTCTCTCTCTCTCAGGACTCTCAGTCTTCTTCCCCTGTTAGACTGGCTGGTCTCTCCTCTCTGTCTGTCTCTCCAGGCAGCTTCTTCCTGTTAGACTGGCTGGTCTCTCCTCTCTGTCTGTCACCAGGCAGCTTCTTCCTGTTAGACTGGCTGGTCTCTCTCTCTCTGTCTCTCAGGACAGGCAGCTTCTTCCCTGTTCGACTGGCTGGTCTCTCTTCTCTGTCTGTCTCTCAGGCAGCTTCTTCCTGTTAGACTGGCTGGTCTCTCCTCTCTGTCTGTCTCCTCTGTGTCCTTCTTCCCCTGTTAGACTGGCTGGTCTCTCCTCTCTGTCTGTAGGCCAGGCTGCTTCTTCCCTGTTAGACTGGCTGGTCTCTCCTCTCTGTCTCAGGACAGGCTGCTTCTTCCCTGTTAGACTGGCTGGTCTCTCTCTCTCTGTCTCAGTAGGACAGGCAGCTTCTTCCCCTGTTAGACTGGCTGGTCTCTCCTCTCTCTCTCTCTCTGACTCTCTTCTCTCCTCTGTTAGACTGGCTCTCTCTCTCTCTGTCTCTGACTCTCTTCTCTCTCTCTCTCTCTCTCTGGTCTCTCTCTCTCTGTCTCTCTCTCTCTCTCTCTCTCCTTCTTCGCCTGTTAGACTGGCTGGTCTCTCCTCTCTGTCTCTGGACTCCTCTTCTTCCCTGTTAGACTGGCTGGTCTCTCCTCTCTGTCTCTCGGCAGCTTCTTCCCCTGTTAGACTCTGGCTGGTCTGTCTCCTCTGTGTCTACCCTCTCAGTCAGCTCTTCTCCTGTGTTCTCTGTTTTCAGGCTGGTCTCTCGACTCTCTGTCTCATCTATTAGGCAGCTAGATCAGTCTTGTTAGACTGGCTGGTCTCTCTCTCTCTGTCTCGAGGCCGACACTATGGAGTCATTCAGTTCCCATTTAAGTAGCCTCTATAGGGATAATTCTGTCTCCTCACTCTTCAATGGATTTATTGGCATGGGTCAAAGGTTGAGATTGGCAAGTGGCTCTCCTGTATAAAGTGAAATAAACAATATAACAGGCAGCCTTGTCTCCTCTCTGTCTCTGACTGGCTGGTCTCCTCTCTCTGTCTGTCTCCTCTCAGCTTCTCTCTGTGTCTCGACTGTTGTACTCCACATCCACCTCTGTGTCTTGACTGGAAAGGAAGTCCTCTCTCTGAACTCTTAGGGAAAGAGGCTGAGTCTCTCTCTCTCTCTTTGTCTGGAGCCAAAGCTGTCTCATCTCTCTCTCTCTCGCTCTCTCTGTCTCCTCTCTCTCTCTCTCTAATCTCTGTCTCCTCTCTCTCTCTCTGCTCTCATGTTAATGTCTTCTCTGAGATCTCGCTGTCTCTGGTCTCATTTCTCTCTCAGATCTCCTCTAACTCTCTCTCCCTCTCTCCTCTCCCTCTCTCTCTCTGTCTCTCTCTCTCTCTCTCTCTCTCTCCAGCTGACTCTCTCTCAAACCTACGTCAGAGATAGTCTTCTCTCTGTCTCTCGCCTTGGGGGGATCCTCTCTCTCTCTCCCTCTCTGATCTCTCTCTCTCTCTGTCTGTCTGGGGGCCTCTCTCTCTCTCTCTGTCTCCTCTTTGGGGGGTCTCTCTGGAGTCTCTCCTTGTTCCTCTGTCTCCTCTCTCTCTCTCTCTCTCTCTCGCCTGTTCTCTCTCTCTCTCTCTCTCAGTCTCCTTGTCTCTGTTTGGGGGCAGATTCTAGTCTCCTTGTTTGGGGGGATCTGTCTCTCTCTTTTTTAAGTAGTGCTGAAGAAAGGATGTTTTTTCCTGAGATCTAGTCGAGCCAGTTTGGGGCTTTTTAAGCAAAGGTCAGAGGTCAGATTGTAAACATGTCCCAGTTGGGCAAATGCTTCAGATTTTCCTCCAAAACCACAAGTTGTTTGAAGGGGGGCCCTTCTGCTGCTGATCTGGGGAGCCCTTCTCACGACACGACTGGGGGACAGGGACATTGACAGGCTGTGTCTGCTGCTGATCTGGAGAGCCTGTTGTTGAACTGAGAGGGAAAGAGGCAGAGGGGAGGTCGAGTTGTTCAGCCAGTTCAGCTCAGAGTGTCATCAGTCACAGTCGTTTGGTAAATGTAAACTGTTCTATAATAAAAAGACAAACCCCTACAAAGAGACTCGTCTTCCTCATGTTATGGTCCCGCTTTGAGATAGAACTCTGGTCTCGTCTGTTCCCATTAACTACGGTGTCTGAACGCTCTTCCCAAATGCATGTTATTTCGACCCCCGACCCCCGTCTCCTGGTCTGCACTGTTGTTATTACAGAGCCTTTAGTAGACTAACAACAACATCTCCACATGAACAAAACTACGTTATTACAGAGCCTTTGGGGGGGGATTGTAGTCGTGTTGTTTGGGGGATTGTAGTCGTGTTGTTTGGGGGGGGGTTTGTAGTCGTGTTGTTTGGGGGGGATCAGATTGTAGTCGTGTTGTTTGGGGGGGGATCAGATTGTAGTCGTGTTGTTTGGGTCGTTGTTGTTTTGTTTGGGGGGGATCAGATTGTAGTCGTGTTGTTTGGGGGGGGATCAGATTGTAGTCGTGTTGTTTGGGGGGATTGTAGTCGTGTTGTTTGGGGATTGTAGTCGTGTTGTTTGGGGGGGTGATTGTAGTCGTTTGTTTGGGGGGGTCGTGTTGTGATTGTAGTCGTGTTGTTTGGGGGGTCAGATTGTAGTCGTGTTGTTTGGGGGGTGATTGTAGTCGTGTTGTTTGGGGGTTTGGGGGATTGTAGTCGTGTTGTTTGGGGGGGTATGATTGTAGTCGTGTTGTTTGGGGGGATCAGATTGTAGTCGTGTTGTTTGGGGGGGATTGTAGATTGTAGTCGTGTTGTTTGGGGGGATCAGATTGTAGTCGTGTTGTTTGGGGGGTGATTGTAGTAGTGTTGTTTGGGGGATCAGATTGTAGTCGTTTTGTTTGGGGGGTGATTGTAGTCGTGTTGTTTGGGGGATCAGATTGTAGTCGTGTTGTTTGGGGGGTGATTGTAGTCGTTGTTGGGGGGTTTGGGGGGGGTGTTGTTTGTTTGGGGGGGTGATTGTAGTCGTGTTGTTGTTTGTTTGGGGGGGTGATTGTAGTCGTGTTGTTGGGGGGTGATTGTAGTCGTGTTGTTTGGGGGGGATTGTAGTCAGATTGTAGTCGTGTTGTTTGGGGGGGGGATTGTAGTCGTGTTGTTTGGGGGGGGTGATTGTAGTTGTAGTCGTGTTGTTGGGGGGGTGATTGTAGTCGTGTTGTTGGGGGGTGATTGTAGTCGTGTTGTTTGGGGGTGATTGTAGTCAGTGTTGTTCGTGTTGTTGGGGGGTGATTGAGTTGTTGTTGGGGGGATGATGTAGTGTTTGTTGGGGGGATTGTAGTCGTGTTGTTTGGGGGGTGATTGTGATTGTGATGTTGTTGTTGGGGGGATTGTAGTCGTGTTGTTTGGGGGGATCAGATTGTAGTCGTGTTGTTGGGGGGGGTCCCTGTAGTGATTGTAGTCGTGTTGTTGGGGGGGGGATTGATCGTGTGTAGTCGTGTTGTTGGGGGGTGATTGTAGTCGTGTTGTTGGGGGGTGATTGTAGTCGTGTTGTTGGGGGGGGTTTGTAGTCGTGTTGTTGGGGGGTGATTGTAGTCGTGTTGTTGGGGGGGGTGATTGTAGGGTTCGTGAGTCGTGTTGTTGGGGGGGGATTGTAGTCGTGTTGTTGGGGGGGGGGTAGTGTTGTTTTGTAGCAGAAGCTGTGATTTGATCTGTTGTTGTTGCCCTGATCACAATGATGTGACATGTTAAAAAGCATTAGTTTATTTGAAGGGTTGGCAGGAGGTCCCTGAGCTGCTGGCCAGTGTCCAATCCAAAGGCAGATTTAAACTCCTTATTAAATGTTGTCCTCAGTGATTTATGTTTTTATTTATTTATATAACCTTTTATTTAACTAGGCAACTCAGTTAAGAGCAAATTCTTATTTACAATGACGGCCAAACCTGGACGACGCTGGGCCAATTGTGTGCCACCCTATGGGACTCCCGATCACGGCTGGTTGTGATACAGCCTGGATTCGAACCAGGGTGTCTGTAGTGAAGCCTCTAGCACTGAGATGCAGTGTCTTAGACCACTGACCCAGGGTCTGTAGTAACACCTCTACCACTGAGATGCAGTGTCTTAGACCACCACTGACCCAGGGTCTGTAGTAACACCTCTACCACTGAGATGCAGTGTCTTAGACCACTGACCCAGGGTCTGTAGTGACACCTCTACCACTGAGATGCCTTAGACCACTGACCCAGGGTCTGTAGTGACGCCTCTAGTACTGAGATGCAGTGTCTTAGACCACTGACCCAGGGTCTGTAGTAACACCTCTACCACTGAGATGCTTCTTAGATCATCTTTATTCTCCAGTCTTCTGATGTTCACAGGATCGGTCTCAGAACGGATCAACGCACCGTTTAGGGGTCGATTCCAAATGAAGTTTCAGCCACAATTATTCACTGCGTTTCTCAAGGACACAGGCCTAAATTACACCACTGTTCTGCGTCCTCAAGACAGATGTCCTCTACTCTACCACTTACTCTGAATGTACTCTGCATGTGTTAATATATATATTATATTATATATTTGGATTTGATTTGACCAGAACTCTGTGATTAATGTTCTGGTTCATTAGACTGAATATCAACAATATCGTCCCAACCAGGTTGGGTTCCCTTCCACCTGGGAGTACCTCGGAAATTCAATTAAATCTCAAATTGATTTACAATATTAGTTTCATTAGATTTGATATTACTTTATACACCTATTAAATCAAATGTAAATTGATTTAGCTACTCCTATTCATTTCCCCGCTATGAACAGCGATGTAAAAATCCTCCCGTGGGCCTGTAGCTACTTAGACGTGTTACCGACGGTAACAAGAGTTGAATATACAACAGGATAGTAAAACCAAGGAGATGACTTGATGAATGTGCTGAAAGATACAGGAGACTGTTCTGCCTTGTTATTATTTGACCATGCTGGTCATTTATGAACATTTGAACATCTTGGCCATGTTCTGTTATAATCTCCACCCGGCACAGCCAGAAGAGGACTGGCCACCCCACATAGCCTGGTTCCTCTCTAGGTTTCTTCCTAGGTTTTGGCCTTTCTAGGGAGGTGGCTGATGTACCATGGGTAGTTTTCTCTAAGAACACGTGGCTGATGTACCATGGGTAGTTTTCTATAGGAACACGTGGCTGATGTACCATGGGTAGTTTTCTATAGGAACACGTGGCTGATGTACCATGGGTAGTTTTCTATAGGAACACGTGGCTGATGTACCATGGGTAGTTTTCTCTATGAACACGTGGCTGATGTACCATGGGTAGTTTTCAATAGGAACACGTGGCTGATGTACCATGGGTAGTTTTCTCTAGGAACACGTGGCTGATGTACCATGGGTAGTTTTCTATAGGAACACGTGGCTGATGTACCATGGGTAGTTTTCTATAGGAACACGTGGCTGATGTACCATGGGTAGTTTTCTATAGGAACACATGGCTGATGTACCATGGGTAGTTTTCTATAGGAACACGTGGCTGATGTACCATGGGTAGTTTTCTATAGGAACACGTGGCTGATGTACCATGGGTAGTTTTCTATAGGAACACATGGCTGATGTACCATGGGTAGTTTTCTATAGGAACACGTGGCTGATGTACCATGGGTAGTTTTCTATAGGAACACATGGCTGATGTACCGTGGGTAGCTTTCTATAGGAACACGTGGCTGATGTACCATGGGTAGTTTTCTATAGGAACACGTGGCTGATGTACCATGGGTAGTTTTCTATAGGAACACGTGGCTGATGTACCATGGGTAGTTTTCTATAGGAACACGTGGCTGATGTACCATGGGTAGTTTTCTATAGGAACACGTGGCTGATGTACCATGGGTAGTTTTCTATAGGAACACGTGGCTGATGTACCATGGGTAGTTTTCTATAGGAACACGTGGCTGATGTACCATGGGTAGTTTTCTATAGGAACACGTGGCTGATGTTAGCGCTATGACGACCGACTCGTCTATGTTTACATGTTGTGTCAGAGGATGTTGTTGTTGTTTGGTTCTACAGCTGTGAATTACATCCTCGTTCACCAGAAATAAAGGGGGGTTTATGCCTCTGACATCAATTCAGCCGTGAAGGACCCAAGGCTCATTTCACATTGGTACTGCAGCTCTATCAGGGAAAACGGCCTCTGTATCTTAAACATTTACATCACGTTTCATAGACGACGTTGTTATCATGCTTGAATGTAATGCTGATAGCTTCGAGTTGAGAGACTGTGGCATTCCCCCCAGTGTGTGTGTGTGTGTGTGTGTGTGTGTGTGTGTGTGTGTGTGTGTGTGTGTGTGTGTGTGTGTGGGGGGAGGGTAGCCTGAGGGAGTTAGCCTATTGGCAGCCAGTAAAAGGCCTATTGTGATGTGCTGAGGCAGAAGGTCTCTACAGCCCATAAACAAGACGAGGCGTTTACTGTCGTTTTGTAGACTTTGTCATTAGTGTTCTGGTGAAAGAGGATCATTTACTGAAGAAGGGTTACTGACTGCACCTTGATTTATATATCCCCCCCCCCTCTCTCTGTCTCTCTCTCCACCATCCTCCTCTCTCCTCTCTCTCTCTCTCTCTCTCTCTCTCTCTCTCTCTCTCTCTCTCTCTCTCTCTCTTCTCTCTCTCTCTCTCTCTCTCTGCCTCCATCCTCTCTCTGCCCTCCCTCTCGCTTGCTCCTCTCTCTCTCTCTCTCTCTCTCTCCGGTGCTCAGACATGTTTTATCTGAGTCTATGACGGTACAGGCATTAGACAGAGGTGTAATTTATCAGAGTTGTGTAAGCTTGACTGACCAATGTGTCTCTAATGGCCTAGCAGAATTGGGCAAAGCTGTGACGCTTCGCCACTGTCTGAACGTGGTGTTGGTGGCCTCGTCTCGAGACGCCCTCCCTTCTCCCATCGGCAGCTCTTTTAAACACCTGTCGTCAACTCAGAGACTCAACACATGACTCACTGTGGGATGTAAAAAGGGTTTCTTCCTCTTCATTGTCTCGTCTTCTTTCTTCTCTAAATATTGTAGAAGGATTGTAAGTGTGTTTTTATTTAGGACTGACTCTAGAACTTGTTTTCGGAGCAAATGACAGGATTTGACACCTTTATTTAGCAGAGGTTACAATTGAAGCGTTCATTAATGGATGTAAATACTCTGACACCGGGCTGCTATTTATTTTGATCAAGAGATTGGCAAGCGCCACCTCAAGACATTCACATAAACAACCATCCTATTATCCCTCTTAGTGTATATACACACACACACACACACACACACACACACACACACACACACACACACACACACACACACACACACACACACACACACACACACACACACACACACACACACACACACACACACACACACACACACACACACACACACACACACACACACACACACACACACACACACACACACACACACACACACAGTAATCTCCTCCCTCAATAGATGGTAGTGTTGTCTGATTGGCCTGCTCTATAGCTCCTCCCTCAATAGATGGTAATGTTGTCTGATTGGCCTGCTCTATAGCTCCTCCCTCAGTAGATGGTAGTGTTGTCTGATTGGCCTGCTCTATAGCTCCTCCCTCAATAGGTGGTAGTGTTGTCTGATTGGCCTGCTCTATAGCTCCTCCCTCAATAGATGGTAGTGTTGTCTGATTGGCCTGCTCTATAGCTCCTCCCTCAATAGATGGTAGTGTTGTCTGATTGGCCTGCTCTATAGCTTCTCCCTCAATAGATGGTAGTGTTGTCTGATTGGCCTGCTCTATAGCTCCTCCCTCAATAGATGGTAGTGTTGTCTGATTGGCCTGCTCTATAGCTCCTCCCTCAATAGATGGTAGTGTTGTCTGATTGGCCTGTTCTATAGCTCCTCCCTCAATAGATGGTAGTGTTGTCTGATTGGCCTGCTCTATAGCTCCTCCCTCAGTAGATGGTAGTGTTGTCTGATTGGCCTGCTCTATTGCTCCTCCCTCAATAAATGGTAGTGTTGTCTGATTGGCCTGCTCTATAGCTCCTCCCTCAGATGGTAGTGTGGTCTGATAGGTCTGCTCTATAGCTCCTCCCTCAATAGATGGTAGTGTGGTCTGATAGGCCTGCTCTATATCTCCTCCCTCAATAGATGGTAGTGTTGTCTGATTGGCCTGCTCTATAGCTCCTCCCTCAATAAATGGTAGTGTTGTCTGATAGGCCTGCTCTATAGCTCCTCCCTCAATAGATGGTAGTGTTGTCTGATAGGCCTGCTCTATAGCTCCTCCCTCAATAGATGGTAGTGTTGTCTGATTGGCCTGCTCTATAGCTCCTCCCTCAATAGATGGTAGTGTGGTCTGATTGG
The DNA here is from genome assembly GCF_021184085.1 of Oncorhynchus gorbuscha. Classification (NCBI taxonomy): domain Eukaryota; kingdom Metazoa; phylum Chordata; class Actinopteri; order Salmoniformes; family Salmonidae; genus Oncorhynchus; species Oncorhynchus gorbuscha. The sequence continues at coordinate 131,150 of NW_025745828.1, forward strand.
CCTGCTCTAGATTCACCAGGCCTGTCTGTAATAGTACACCTGATAATCTGAATAAGCAGTTGACATGATTTGAATATTTATTTGGCACGTGTGGTATAGTGAAATGATGTTATCTAGATAGGGCCGTGCTGTGTTGCCGGTAGCAACTGGGCAGACTCAGCAGCCAGACAGTGGCAGGAGCTCAGACATCCCATAATTGTCATTGGATCCAACTTTCTCCGGGATTAGCCTTGGTTCTAAATATATTTCCCAAACGTTTGGGGTATTTGGTGGTTGTCTGAGGCTAAACAATCAGTCTTTAATATTTTTGTGTTTGTATCAGTGCTGGCTTTTCCCACTGTGCTGTAACAATGTAGACAGAGGGTGTATCCTCAACGGCACCCTGTTCCTTACACAGTGCACTGCTTTTGACCACATCCCTATGATCCCCTGGTCTAAAGTAGTGCACTACATAGGGAAGTGGGTGCCATTTGGGAGGCAGCCAAGGGTTTTTCCCCTACAGACGGCATTTTCCTTCTCTCTCTACAATCCCCCATTAGCATGATGTCTATCACAAACTATTTACACTGTCTGACTCCTACTCTGGGAATGTTTTAAAACACAGACGTTTTCCCAGAGCCTGTTGTGTAGCTTTGGTGATGTGTGTGTACAGAAAAAATATTTACATGTATGAGGGTCATGTGTTGGTTAGCAGAGAGAGAGAGAGAGAGAGAGAGAGAGAGAGAGAGAGAGAGAGAGAGGAGAGGGAGAGAGAGAGAGAGAGAGAGAGAGTGTGTGTTGGGTAGCTGAGAGAGAGAGAGAGAGGGCAGTGTGTTGGGTAGCTGAGGGAGAGAGAGAGAGTGAGAGGGCAGTGTGTTGGGTAGCTGAGGGAGAGAGAGGGCAGTGTGTTGGTTAGCTGAGGGAGAGAGAGGGCAGTGTGTTGGGTAGCTGAGGGAGAGAGAGGGCAGTGTGTTGGGTAGCTGAGGGAGTGAGAGGGCAGTGTGTTGGGTAGCTGAGGGAGAGAGAGAGAGAGAGAGGGCAGTGTGTTGGGTAGCTGAGGGAGAGAGAGAGAGTGAGAGGGCAGTGTGTTGGGTAGCTGAGGGAGAGAGAGAGAGAGAGAGAGAGAGGGCAGTGTGTTGGGTAGCTGAGGGAGAGAGAGGGCAGTGTGTTGGGTAGCTGAGGGAGAGAGAGGGCAGTGTGTTGGTTAGCTGAGGGGGAGAGAGGGCAGTGTGTTGGGTAGCTGAGGGAGAGAGAGGGCAGTGTGTTGGTTAGCTGAGGGAGAGAGAGGGCAGTGTGTTGGGTAGCTGAGGGAGAGAGAGGGCAGTGTGTTGGGTAGCTGAGGGAGAGAGAGGGCAGTGTGTTGGGTAGCTGAGGGAGAGAGAGGGCAGTGTGTTGGTTAGCTGAGGGAGAGAGAGGGCAGTGTGTTGGGTAGCTGAGGGAGAGAGAGGGCAGTGTGTTGGGTAGCTGAGGGAGAGAGAGGGCAGTGTGTTGGGTAGCTGAGGGAGAGAGAGGGCAGTGTGTTGGGTAGCTGAGGGAGAGAGAGGGCAGTGTGTTGGGTAGCTGAGGGAGAGAGAGGGCAGTGTGTTGTAGAGCTGAGGGAGAGAGAGGGCAGTGTTTTGGTTAGCTGAGGGAGAGAGAGGGCAGTGTGTTGGGTAGCTGAGGGAGAGAGAGGGCAGTGTGTTGGGTAGCTGAGGGAGAGAGAGGGCAGTGTGTTGGGTAGCTGAGGGAGAGAGAGGGCAGTGTGTTGTAGAGCTGAGGGAGAGAGAGGGCAGTGTGTTGTAGAGCTGAGAGAGAGAGAGGGCAGTGTGTTGTAGAGCTGAGGGAGGTGTAATAGTGTGTGGTGAGAGGGAAGGGGTCCTGTAGGGGCCTCTGCTTCCTGAGTGATTTCACCCTGTCACAGCTCCGGTCCCAAAGGTGGTGTGAACCAAACAATGGTTCTTATCAGGCTGCCTGCTGACCTTCAACTATGAGCCTGTTATTTCTGCCTTTCAGCCTGCCTGCCTGTCTGCCTGCCTGCCTGCCTGCCTGCCTGCCTGCCTGCCTGTCTGCCTGCCTGCCTGTCTGCCTGCCTGTCTGTCTGCCTGCCTGTTCTGTCTGCCTGTTTGTCTGCCTGTTCTGTCTGCCTGTTTGTCTGCCTGTTTGTCTGCCTGTTTTGTTTGCCTGTTTGTCTGCCTGTTTGTCTGCCTGTTTTGTTTGCCTGTTCTGTCTGCCTGTTTGTCTGCCTGTTTGTCTGCCTGTTTTGTTTGCCTGTTCTGTCTGCCTGTTTGTCTGCCTGTTTGTCTGCCTGTTTGTCTGCCTGTTTGTCTGTCTGTTCTGTCTGCCTGTTCTGTCTGCCTGTTCTGTCTGCCTGTTTGTCTGCCTGTTTGTCTGCCTGTTCTGTCTGCCTGTTTGTCTGCCTGTTTGTCTGCCTGTTCTGTCTGCCTGTTTGTTTGCCTGTTTTGTCTGCCTGTTTGTCTGCCTGTTTGTCTGCCTGTTTGTCTGCCTGTTTGTCTGCCTGTTCTGTCTGCCTGTTTGTCTGCCTGTTTGTCTGCCTGTTCTGTCTGCCTGTTTGTTTGCCTGTTTTGTCTGCCTGTTTGTCTGCCTGTTTGTCTGCCTGTTTGTCTGCCTGTTTGTCTGCCTGTTTGTCTGCCTGTTTGTCTGCCTGTTTGTTTGCCTGTTTTGTCTGCCTGTTTGTCTGCCTGTTTGTCTGCCTGTTTGTCTGCCTGTTTGCCTGCCTGCGCCTCCTCTGTGAGTCGTTACGGTCATGCAGCAGAGGTGGGGGAAGGCAGGGGACACACACACACACACACACACACACACACACACACACACACACACACACACACACACACACACACACACACACACACACACACACACACACACACACACACACACACACACACACACACACACACACACACACACACCTCTCTCTCAGGGGGTTGTATAGGCTTGCCTCTGAGCCTGTTTATAATGTGTTGTCTCCATCTTTCAGCCAACCAGGTCAAGTCAGCACAGTGACGTCCGGCTGAGGCCTCATGATGAATCAGGGCAGCAGGACTCTCTCTTTCCTAACAAAGGAAACCTGCTGTGGTTCCCCTCTCCAGAGCCTTATATAGACTATATCATCTATATAGTATAATGTACTCTGTTCTCTGCTCCAGAGCCTTATATAGACTATATCATCTATATAGTATAATGTACTCTGTTCTCCTCTCCAGAGCCTTATAAAGACTATATCATCTATATAGTATAATGTACTCTGTTCTCCTCTCCAGAGCCTTATAAAGACTATATCATCTATATAGTATAATGTACTCTGTTCTCCTCTCCAGAGCCTTATATAGACTATATCATCTATATAGTATAATGTACTCTGTTCTCCTCTCCAGAGCCTTATATAGACTATATCATCTATATAGTATAATGTACTCTGTTCTCTCTCCAGAGCCTTATATAGACTATATCATCTATATAGTGTAATGTACTCTGTTCTCCTCTCCAGAGCCTTATATAGACTATATCATCTATATAGTATAATGTACTCTGTTCTCTACTCCAGAGCCTTATATAGACTATATCATCTATATAGTATAATGTACTCTGTTCTCCTCTCCATAGCCTTATATAGACTATATCATCTATATAGTGTAATGTACTCTGTTCTCCTCTCCAGAGCCTTATATAGACTATATCATCTATATAGTGTAATGTACTCTGTTCTCCTCTCCTCCTCTCCAGAGCCTTATATAGACTATATCATCTATATAGTGTAATGTACTCTGCGATGTGAAAACTTGAATCCCTGATATCTCAGAACTATGGTTGGAGCAGATAGAACCTTCTAGAACCGAGGTCACGGGATCTATAGTAACACCCGGAGAGATTGGTACTGTTGCATGTGGACCAGAACATTGTCATTAATGTGCAAACACACAATAACATTACATCTGTGTGTGTTTGTGTGATTTATGGAGCTGTCTGTGGTGGCCTGCTGGGAAACAGTTGGTGACAGAGCAGTAACATATCAGCCCTGTCTGTCTGTCACTGCCTCACACACACACCACAGGGCTGCCGTTCCTATCACACACACACACACCACAGGGCTGCCGTTCCTATCACACACACACACACCACAGGGCTGCCGTTCCTATCACACACACACACACACCACAGGGCTGCTGTTCCTATCACACACACACACACCACAGGGCTGCCGTTCCTATCACACACACACACACCACAGGGCTGCCGTTCCTATCACACACACACACACACCACAGGGCTGCCGTTCCTATCACACACACACACACACCACAGGGCTGCTGTTCCTATCACACACACACACACACACACACCACAGGGCTGCTGTTCCTATCACACACACACACCACAAGGCTGCCGTTCCTATCACACACACACACACCACAGGGCTGCCGTTCCTATCACACACACACACACCACAGGGCTGCTGTTCCTATCACACACACACACCACAGGGCTGCCGTTCCTATCACACACACCACAGGGCTGCCGTTCCTATCACACACACACACACCACAGGGCTAGTATTAGTAGCAGTAGTTGTGGTGGTATCAGTTGCAGTAGTGGTATTAGTAGCAGCAGTACCAGTTGTAGTAGTAGTAGTAGTAGTAGTTGTGGTAGTAGTAGCAGTAGTAGTAGTAGTAGTTGTGGTAGTAGTAGTACTAGTAGCAGTAGTAGTAGTAGTAGTTGTGGTAGTAGTAGTAACAGTAGTAGTAGTAGCAGCAGTACCAGTAGTAGTAGCAGTAGTAGTAGTAGTAGTAGTAGTTGTAGTAGTAGTAGTAGCAGTAGTAGTAGTAGTTGTGGTAGTAGTAGTACTAGTAGTAGTAGTAATAGTAGTAGTAGTAGTTGTGGTAGTAGTAGTTGTATCATTAGTAGTAGTACTAGTAGCAGTAGTAGTAGTTGTAGTAGTTGTGGTAGTAGTAGTACTGGTAGCAGTAGTAGTAGTAGTAGTTGTGGTAGTAGTAGTACTGGTAGCAGTAGTAGTAGTAGTTGTGGTAGTAGTAGTACTGGTAGCAGTAGTAGTAGTAGTAGTTGTGGTAGTAGTAGTACTAGTAGCAGTAGTAGTAGTTGTAGTAGTACTGGTAGCAGTAGTAATAGTAGTTAATTATCTGAAATAATTAGCATCTGTACCAAATGTATTTTTAATCAATTCCTTATTCTTACCTCTGAAACCAAATGCGTCCCAATTGGTTCCCTTATTCCCTATAGAGAGTGTTCTACTTCTAACGTAGAGCTACTACTCCCAGACTTTACTGACCTGGTCGAAAGTAGTGCGCTGCGTAGGGAATAGGGTGTGATTTGGGACGGAGCCAGTCAGTGACTGCGGGGTACTACTCCATCATTAGTAATGGATTCTGATGGTCTGCCCTGTTCTAATTCTGGCCCAGCCATAATGTACTCTTAAGACCGTATTATTATGTGGTATAATTGCCAGGGAAATTCAAATTACAAAGTGCACATGGTCCTTCTAAAGTTGGCTTTAAACTTAGCTAATTAATAATAATTAGTAAAAAATGATTGAGCGAAAATTTAACATGAGCAACTTTTTTCCTTTATCAAATCCCCGAGCTGACAAGGTAAATATCTGTCGTTCTGCCCCTGAACAAGGCAGTTGATATACACATGAACCTCTGTCGCCAATTGGCTGGAAACCTAGCTTCTGTCACCTCTCTAAATGTGCCCCTCCCTCCCTCACTCCCTCCCTCCCTCACTCCCTCCCTCACTGCCTCACTGCCTAACTCCCTCCCTCCCTCACTGCCTCCCTCCCTCACTGCCTAACTCCCTCCCTCACTGCCTCCCTCCCTCACTGCCTCCCTCCCTCACTGCCTCCCTCCCTCGCCTCCCTCCCTCACTGCCTCCCTCCCTCCCCTCACTGCCTCCCTCCCTCCCTCACTGCCTCCCTCCCTCCCTCACTGCCTCCCTCCTCCCTCCCTGCCTCCCTCCCTCACTGCCTCTCCCTCCCTCCCTCACTGCCTCTCTCCCTCCCTCCCCCTCACTGCCTCCCTCCGTCCCTCACTGCCTCCCTCCCTCCCTCACTGCCTCCCTCCGTCCCTCCCTCACTGCCTCCCTCCGTCCCTCACTGCCTCCCTCCCTCCCTGCCTCCCTCCCTCCGTCCCTCACTGCCTCCCTCCCTCCCTCCTGCCTCCCTCCCTCACTGCCTCACTGCCTCTCCCTCTCTCTCCTCTCTACTCACAGCCTCTCTCTCCCCTCTCTCCTTTCACTCTCTCTCCATCTCTCTCTCCTTTTGCTCTCTCCTCCCCCTTCTGAGGCTCTCTTGCTCCCTGTCTCTGTCTCCCCCCTCTCTCTCACACACTCTCAGTCCTAGGCCCTATCTCCCCCCTCTCTCACACACACTCTCACCCACTCTCAGTCCTAGGACCTATCTCCTCTCTCCTGTCATGTCCATCCACTCTCAGTCCTAGGCCCCATCTCCTCTCTCCTGTCATGTCCATCCACTCTGAATAATTTTAATTTTCCAAAGCAAACAAACTCTCACACTGATTGTTTAGTCTCTCCTCAGCTCAAATAAATATTACAACTTAAACTATGAAATATATTGACATTTGGTTGGGCCAAAGGAGTGGAGGGCAGAATGAGTGAGTGAGGGCCCACTCTGATATCTGGTATGTAGAGTAATGCTGGGCCTCTCTGATGTCTGGTATGTAGAGTAGTGCTGTCTCTCTGTCTTTCCACTCTCTCTCTCTCTTTTTCTCTCTCTCTCTCTCTCTCTCTCTCTCTCTCTCTACTCTCTCTCTCTCTTTCTACTCTCTCTCTCTCTCCTCTCTCTCTCTTTCTACTCTCTCTCTCTACTCTTCTCTCTCTCTCTCTCTTTCTACTCTCTCTCTCTCTCTCTCTCTCTCTCTCTCTCTCTCTCTACTCTCTCTCTCCTCTCTTTCTACTCTCTCTACTCTCTCTACTCTCTCTCTCTCTCTCTTTCTACTCTCTCATTCCATCTGATCGACGTTGCTGCAAATCAAACCTCTCAGGAGAATGACGGGATTGTCTCCTCAAACTTGTTCCAGAACACTTACAGGAGTCAACGTTTCCCCCTCTCTCTCTTCCCCGTGAACTTTTTGCTTCTTGGCAATGTCAGCTTTGATGTATGACAGCCCCCCCCCCCCCCACCCCCACCTTAAAGCTGAGAGATCTGAGAGCTGTGAAACATCTCTTTGTGATAAAGGAGAGGTCTATAGACACAGTGTGTATGGTAACATTTTACCATATTAATTCCATATGGTTAACACTGTAGTACAGTATATCCCAACGCTGTAATTCACTGTGAGGTCTCCGTTTAAACTCTTCCGTACTGTCAATGTAACGCAATACACTTCCAGGAATGTTGTCTGGTACACTTCCTGTCCTTCTCCTAGCCGTGCAGTTCCACCCTGTCCTGAAGAGTTTAATATTATGTTTTGATGTAAACAGACATGGATATAGACTGGTACACTTCCTGTCCTTCTCCTAGCCGTGCAGTTCCATCCTGTCCTGAAGAGTTTAATATTATGTAGTGATGTAAACAGACAGGGATATAGACTGGTACACTTCCTGTCCTTCTCCTAGCCGTGCAGTTCCATCCTGTCCTGAAGAGTTTAATATTATGTAGTGATGTAAACAGACAGGGATATAGACTGGTACACTTCCTGTCCTTCTCCTAGCCGTGCAGTTCCATCCTGTCCTGAAGAGTTTAATATTATGTAGTGATGTAAACAGACAGGGATATTACATGTGTACAGGGGAAAAGGGGTTTGTCTCCATTGTCATTCATAACTACATCACATGGTTCTGAGTTCATCCCTGTCCTGTAAAACAAAAGAGCTTGTTTTCAGTCTGATCTGCCCGGGCTGGTTAACAGAAAGATGGACTTGTCCTCAACCTCCCTCCCTTGTCCTCAACCTCCCTCCCTTGTCCTCAGCCTCCCTCCCTTGTCCTCAGCCTCCCTCCCTTGTCCTCAGCCTCCCTCCTTTATCCTCCCACCCTTGTCCTCAACCTCCCTCCCTTGTCCTCAGCTTCCCTCCCTTGTCCTCAACCTCCCTCCCTTGAGGTCCTCAACCTCCCTCCCTTGTCCTCCTCATCCTCCCTCCCTTGTCCTCCTCATCCTCCCTCCCTTGTCCTCAACCTCCCACCCTTGTCCTCAACCTCCCTCCCTTGTCCTCAACCTCCCTCCCTTGTCCTCAACCTCCCTCCCTTGTCCTCAACCTCCCTCCCTTGTCCTCAACCTCCCTCCCTTGTCCTCAACCTCCCTCCCTTGTCTTCAACCTCCCTCCCTTGTCCTCAGCCTCCCTCCCTTGTCCTCAGCCTCCCTCCCTTGTCCTCATCCTCCCTCCCTTGTCCTCCTCATCCTCCCTCACTTGTCCTCAACCTCCCACCCTTGTCCTCAACCTCCCTCCCTTGTCCTCAACCTCCCTCCCTTGTCCTCAACCTCCCTCCCTTGTCCTCAACCTCCCTCCCTTGTCCTCAACCTCCCTCCCTTGTCCTCAGCCTCCCTCCCTTGTCCTCAGCCTCCCTCCCTTGTCCTCAGCCTCCCTCCCTTGTCCTCAGCCTCTCTCCCTTGTCCTCAACCTCCCTCCCTTGTCCTCAGCCTCTCTCCCTTGTCCTCAGCCTCCCTCCCTTGTCCTCAACCTCCCTCCCTTGTCCTCAACCTCCCTCCCTTGTCCTCAACCTCCCTCCCTTGTCCTCAACCTCCCAAGTTAAAGTTCAAACAATTGCAGAAGGTGTTTTTAGTGTTTTGTGGAAGAACCGGAGTGATGTTGGCCTTAGGAGAGTCATAGTACTCTGGATCAGACTGACATTATAAAACCAGTGGCTGAGAACAGACCAGGTAGAATTCAAGAATGGTCCAACACCAAAAAGACACCCAGTCAACTTGACACAACTGTGGGAAGCATTGGAGTCAACATGGGCCAGCATCCCTGTGGAAGCATTGGAGTCAACATGGGCCAGCATCCCTGTGGAAGCATTGGAGTCAACATGGGCCAGCATCCCTGTGGAAGCATTGGAGTCAACATGGGCCAGCATCCCTGTGGAAGCATTGGAGTCAACATGGGCCAGCATCCCTGTGGAAGCATTGGAGTCAACATGGGCCAGCATCCCTGTGGGAAGCATTGGAGTCAACATGGGCCAGCATCCCTGTGGAACGCATTGGAGTCAACATGGGCCAGCATCCCTGTGGAAGCATTGGAGTCAACATGGGCCAGCATCCCTGTGGAAGCATTGGAGTCAACATGGGCCAGCATCCCTGTGGAAGCATTGGAGTCAACATGGGCCAGCATCCCTGTGGAAGCATTGGAGTCAACATGGGCCAGCATCCCTGTGGAAGCATTGGAGTCAACATGAGCCAGCATCCCTGTGGAAGCATTGGAGTCAACATGGGCCAGCATCCCTGTGGGAAGCATTGGAGTCAACATGGGCCAGCATCCCTGTGGAAGCATTGGAGTCAACATGGGCCAGCATCCCTGTGGAAGCATTGGAGTCAACATGGGCCAGCATCCCTGTGGAAGCATTGGAGTCAACATGGGCCAGCATCCCTGTGGGCCAAGCATTGGAGTCAACATGGGCCAGCATCCCTGTGGAAGCATTGGAGTCAACATGGGCCAGCATCCCTGTGGAAGCATTGGAGTCAACATGGGCCAGCATCCCTGTGGAAGCATTGGAGTCAACATGGGCCAGCATCCCTGTGGGAAGCATTGGAAAGTCAACATGGGCCAGCATCCCTGTGGAAGCATTGGAGTCAACATGGGCCAGCATCCCTGTGGAAGCATTGGAGTCAACATGGGCCAGCATCCCTGTGGAAGCAACATGGGCCAGCATCCCTGTGGAAGTCAACATGGGCCAGCATCCCTGTGGAAGCATTGGAGTCAACATTGGAGTCAACTGGGCCAGCATCCCTGTGGAAGCATTGTAGTCAACATGGGCCAGCAACCCTGTGGAAGCATTGGAGTCAACATGGGCCAGCATCCCTGTGGAAGCATTGGAGTCAACATGGGCCAGCATCCCTGTGGAAGCATTGGAGGGTCAACACCTTGTAAAGTCCATGTCCTGATGAACTGAGGCTGTTCTGAGGGCAAAAAAGGATGCAACTCAATACTAGGAAGGTGTTCCTAATGTTTTGTACGCTGTGTATGAAATCGTAGTAGAGATTAATAATGTATGTAGAAACTTGACAAGTCTAATACATGTGGTGTAGCCACCTATCAAATCGTAGTAGAGATTAATAATGTATGTAGAACCTTGACAAGTCTAATACATGTGGTGTAGCCACCTAAGTATTGCGTTGATACGGTATGGTGAGGTCCCTGGTAATTCCCAGCCCTGCTGAGTGTGTGGTGGAGGGGGTCTCAGCAGGTCTGAGTCTCTGTGCTGTATTAGAGGGTCATTAAAGATGTGAAGAAGTGGGAGATGAGCAGCAGATTAAGCCTGGATCTAGTGGTTAAGGCCACACTGGTACGTACACAAGGCCTCAGTTTAGGGCATCTCATGTCTCCTAACTCTGGTGCTCTAAGTTAAGACGCACTAATCTGCTCCCCAGGCAGAGCTCCGTCTTTTCTCTCTCTTTTCTCTCTCTCTTCTCTCTCTCTTACCTCTTTTCTGTCTCTCTCTTATCTCTCTTTCTCTCTTTCTGTCTCTCTCTCTTTTACTGTCTCTCTCTCTTATCTTTCTCTATCTCTCTCTCTTACCTCTCTCTTTCTCTGTCTCTCTCTCTCCTCTTTCATTATCTCTCTCTTTACCTCTCTCTCTGAGTCTCTCTCTACCTCTTTCTCTGAGTCTCTCTCTTTACCTCTCTCTCTTCTCTCTTTACCTCTTTCTCTGAGTCTCTCTCTTTACTCTTTCTCTGTCTCTCTCTTTTATTTCTCTGAGTCTCTCTCTTTACCTCTTTCTCTTCTCTTAGTCCCTGAGTCTCTCTTTTACCTCTTTCTCTCTCTTCTACCTCTCTCTTTCTCTGAGTCTCTCTCTCTCTCACCTCTTTCTCTGATTATTTCTCTCTTTCTCTGAGTCTTTCTGTTTACCTCTCTTCTCTGAGTCTCTCTCTCTTACCTCTTTCTCTGAGTCTCTCTCTCTTACTCTTACCTCTTTCTCTGAGTCTCTCTCTTACCTCTTTCTCTGAGTCTCTCTCTTTTCTCTGACCTCTTTCTCTGAGTCTCTCTCTTACCTCTTTCTCTGAGTCTCTCTCTACCTCTTTCTCTGAGTCTCTCTCTCTTTCTCTGAGTCCCTCTCTCTCTTACCTCTTTCTCTGAGTCTCTCTCTCTTACCTCTTTCTCTGAGTCTCTCTCTCTTAACCTCTTTCTCTGAGTCTCTCTCTACCTCTCCATCTGTTTCTGTCCCAGGTTGTGTCTCTGTGCAGTGTCCCTCTCTCTCTGTCTCTGTCCCAGGCTGTGTCTCTGTGCAGTGTCCCAGTCTCCATCTGTCTCTGTCCCAGGCTGTGTCTCTGTGCAGTCCCAGTCTCCAGTCTCTGTCCCAGGCTGTGTCTCTGTGCAGTGTCCCAGTCTCTATCTGTCTCTGTACCAGGCTGTGTCTCTGTGCAGTGTCCCAGTCTCCATCTGTCTCTGTCCCAGGCTGTGTCTCTGTGCAGTGTCCCAGTCTCCATCTGTCTCTGTCCCAGGCTGTGTCTCTGTGCAGTGTCCCAGTCTCCCTCTGTCTCTGTCCCAGGCTGTGTCTCTGTGCAGTGTCTCAGTCTCTAGTGTTGAATCATCTCTTTGTCTCTGACCTCATGAACTCTCTCTGCATTTAGCCTCGTGCTTCATGCTCCCCGTGAGGCCGCCACACACACACACACACACACACACACACACACACACACACACACACACACACACACACACACACACACACACACACACACACACACACACACACACACACACACACACACACACACACACACACACACACACACACACACACACACACACACACCCTGATCTGTTCTCAGTGAAGGGTACACACAACACTGTGAGTTCTCTGACTGCTGCAGCTTCTTGTTTAGTCTCCAGACCCACTCTGTTTTCCCCTCAGCTTGTCTGAGCATTGTGTTAAAGGAATGCTGCTGTACTGTAGCGTGGAGGCGGAGCGGCCTATATGCTGTTGCCATAGAAATAGTACTATAGACCCCATTGGCTTGAATGGGGTTTCCTGTTCTACTGATTTAGATTTCTTCCTGGCTTCTGCTGCTAGAGTTGTTACACGGGGCCCTTTCTACATTATCTCAGGGCCATGAGTTCACTCCTTCCTACATTATCTCAGGGTCATGAGTTCACTCCTTCCTACATTATCTCAGGGCCATGAGTTCACTCCTTCTACATTATCTCAGGGCCATGAGTTCACTCCTTCTACATTATCTCAGGGCCATGAGTTCATTCCTTCCTACATTATCTCAGGGTCATGAGTTCACTCCTTCCTACATTATCTCAGGGCCATCCTACATTATCTCAGGGCCATGAGTTCACTCCTTCCTACATTATCTCAGGGCCATGAGTTCACTCCTTCTACATTATCTCAGGGCCATGAGTTCACTCCTTCTACATTATCTCAGGGCCATGAGTTCACTCCTTCTACATTATCTCAGGGCCATGAGTTCACTCCTTCTACATTATCTCAGGGCCATGAGTTCACTCCTTCTACATTATCTCAGGGCCATGAGTTCACTCACTCATGTCTCAGGGCCAGTTCACCCATTCTACATTATCTCAGGGTCATGAGTTCACTCCTTCCTACATTATCTCAGGGCCATGAGTTCACTCCTTCCTACATTATCTCAGTGAGTCACCCATTCCTACATTATCTCAGGGATTCTCCTGTTAGTTCACCCATTCCTACATTATCTCACCTGATTCTCCTGTTATATCATTCAGTCTCATTCCTCATTATTATCTCACCTGATCCTGCTGTTAGTTCACCCATTCCTACATTATATCACCTGATTCTCCTGTTAGTTCACCCATTCCTACATTATATCACCTGATTCTCCTGTTAGTTCACCCCTTCCTTCATTATATCACCTGATTCTCCTGTTAGTTCACCCATTCCTTCATTATATCACCTGATTCTGCTCTTAATTCACCCCTTCCTTCATTATATCAGGGTCATTATCTCACCTGATTCTCCTGTTAGTTCACTCCTTCCTTCATTATCTCAGGTTGATGAGTTCACCTGACCGTGCTGTTAGTTCACCTGACCGTGCTGTTAGTTCACCTGATTGCCTGTTAGTTCACCTGACCGTGCTGTTAGTTCACCTGATCGTGCTGTTAGTTCACCTGCCCAGACTGGTAGACAGCCAGTCGACAGCCCGGTGTGGTGTGTTCAATAGGCACTGTGGTTTCATATCAAATTACATTCTATCGGGTCGTGTATTTTTCCCCCAGATGTTATCGCAGGTGCAGCAGCAGTGCTTTGAGTTCCTAGTTCCATTCAGTACTGCATTGCCAAACCAACAGAAGTGTTTGGAACTGTTAAGGCTATGGTTAGTGTGGTGAGGTCTGCTGTGTGTTGTCCCTGGGTGACATTTCAGCTCTTCCAGTAGCTCAGAAACTCCCCCTGTTAGTGTGGTGAGGTCTGCTGTGTGTTGTCCCTGGGTTTTCAGTCCCTGGGTGACATTTCAGCTCTTCAGTAGCTCAGAAACTCCCCCTGTTAGTGTGATGAGGTCTGCTGTGTGTTGTCCCTGGGTGACATTTCAGCTCTTCCAGTAGCTCAGAAACTCCCCCTGTTAGTGTGATGAGGTCTGCTGTGTGTTGTCCCTGGGTGACATTTCAGCTCTTCCAGTGACTCAGAAACTCCCCCTGTTAGTGTGGTGAGGTCTGCTGTGTGTTGTCCCTGGGTGACATTTCAGCTCTTCCAGTAGCTCAGAAACTCCCCCTGTTAGTGTGGTGAGGTCTGCTGTGTGTTGTCCCTGGGTGACATTTCAGCTCTTCCAGTAGCTCAGAAACTCCCCCTGTTAGTGTGGTGAGGTCTGCTGTGTTAGTTGTCCCCTGGGTGACATTTCAGCTCTTCCAGTGACTCAGAAACTCCCCTGTTAGTGTGGTGAGGTCTGCTGTGTGTTGTCCCTGGGTGACATTTCAGCTCTTCCAGTAGCTCAGAAACTCCCCCTGTTAGTGTGGTGAGGTCTGCTGTGTGTTGTCCCTGGGTGACATTTCAGCTCTTCCAGTAGCTCAGAAACTCCCCCTGTTAGTGTGGTGAGGTCTGCTGTGTGTTGTCCCTGGGTGACATTTCAGCTCTTCCAGTAGCTCAGAAACTCCCCCTGTTAGTGTGGTGAGGTCTGCTGTGTGTTGTCCCTGGGTGACATTTCAGCTCTTCCAGTGACTCAGAAACTCCCCCTGTTAGTGTGGTGAGGTCTGCTGTGTGTTGTCCCTGGGTGACATTTCAGCTCTTCCAGTGACTCAGAAACTCCCCCTGTTAGTGTGGTGAGGTCTGCTGTGTGTTGTCCCTGGGTGACATTTCAGCTCTTCCAGTAGCTCAGAAACTCCCCCTGTTAGTGTGGTGAGGTTTGCTGTGTGTTGTCCCTGGGTGACATTTCAGCTCTTCCAGTGAGCTCAGAAACTCCCCCTGTTAGTGTGGTGAGGTCTGCTGTGTGTTGTCCCTGGGTGACATTTCAGCTCTTCCAGTGACTCAGAAACTCCCCTATGTTAGTGTGGTGAGGTCTGCTGTGTTAGTTGTCCCTGGGTGACATTTCAGCTCTTCCAGTAGCTCAGAAACTCCCCTGTTAGTGTGGTGAGGTCTGTGTGTTGTCCCTGGGTGACATTTCAGCTCTTCCAGTCTCAGAAACTCCCCTGTTAGTGTGGTGAGGTGCTGTGTGTTGTCCCTGGGTGACATTTCAGCTCTTCCAGTGACTCAGAAACTCCCCTGTTAGTGTGGTGAGGTCTGCCCTGGGTGTGTGTTGTCCCCCTGGGTGACATTTCAGCTCTTCCAGTAGCTCAGAAACTCCCCCTGTTAGTGTGGTGAGGTCTGCTGTGTGTTGTCCCTGGGTGACATTTCAGCTCTTCCAGTAGCTCAGAAACTCCCCCTGTTAGTGTGGTGAGGTCTGCTGTGTGTTGTCCCTGGGTGACATTTCAGCTCTTCCAGTAGCTCAGAAACTCCCCCTGTTAGTGTGGTGAGGTCTGAAACTCTGTTAGTGTGGTTGTCCCTGGGTGACATTTCAGCTCTTCCAGTAGCTCAGAAACTCCCCCTGTTAGTGTGGTGAGGTCTGCTGTGTGTTGTCCCTGGGTGACATTTCAGCTCTTCCAGTGACTCAGAAACTCCCCCTGTGGGTTTCTCAGACTTAGCATCTCTCTTTGACTCGTAAACGATTTCTCAAATGGACCCTGGATGCCGTTCAGACTTAAAACTCAACATTGTTTCCTGTTTAGTCGTCCCAGTGGTGTTCGCCTGTTTTCTCCCACTTTGACTTTGAGGAGCCTCTTATAAAAGGACTTCATTGTTTTATACTTTGTGTGTTGGGTTCAATATTCACTCGACCCTCCGTGTCCTGGTTGACACAAACAACACAATGATTTCCTGCAACTTCTCTTCAAGTTCAAACCACTTTTTAATTTTTTAATTTTTAATCAAGGTCTCTAAATAAAAAGCTTTAAAACACAATACGTGGCCATAGATTCAGCTGCTTTCCAATTAATGGAGAAGAAATGCTTAGTTGTAAAAAATGCAGATCACAGGCTTAGTGTTTAGGCCCTTAGTGCTTTCCTTCCTCTGCTCATAGGGAAGCAGACATGGGTTCAAACACTATTTGAAATCGTTCAAATCCTTTCAGCCCAGAATGCCCCACTCTCCCTGGAATGTGAGACGGGCGGAGTTTTACAGTTCTGGGACTGTTTTATTGGTTTCGGCTTAATTAAACACCAATAATGTGTTTGAAATACATTTCGAATACTATTTGAAGCCGTTCTGGGAGGCAGCAGCTCCTAGGAGTGTCCTCTTGGGTGTGTGTCTGCCAGTGAGGGGGTCAGTGTAATTTAGTGCAGGTTTCCACTCAGGGACACAAATTAATATATTGAGGGACCAGGAGTCGATCAGGGGGACCCAGTGCTATTGTCTCTCCATCATCTGCAGTGTTGACGGGATAACAAAGAGTGTGTGTGTGTGTGTGTGTGTGTGTGTGTGTGTGTGTGTGTGTGTGTGTGTGTGTGTGTGTGTGTGTGTGTGTGTGTGTGTGTGTGTGTGTGTGTGTGTGTGTGTGTGTGTGTGTGTGTGTGTAACAGAGGTAAAGGTGTGTGCTGTTGCACCAGGGGCCTTCGCTGCCTCTGAGCCATAACGATGTAGTACATTGTCCTGTGTGTGTGTGTGTGTGTGTGTGTGTGTGTGTGTGTGTGTCGTAATGATGAAGTATGTTGTTCTCGTACACCTTCATGTGTAATTAATGTTTGAGGAGAGTCACACGGCAACACAGCAAGAGGCATCCAGACGACAGGTTACGGTCTGAAGAAATCACAAATGAGTTACTGCCTGGGGGTCGTTTGGAGTAGAGGGGGGGGGGCTCGTTTGGAGTAGAGGGGGGGCTCGTTTGGAGTAGAGGGGGGGGCTCGTTTGGAGTAGAGGGGGGGACGCTCGTTTGGAGTAGAGGGGGGGCTCGTTTGGAGTAGAGAGGGGGGGCTCGTTTGGAGTAGAGAGGGGGGCTCTCGTTTGGAGTAGAGGGGGGGGGGGGCTCTCGTTTGGAGTAGAGGGGGGGCTCGTTTGGAGTAGAGGGGGGGCTCGTTTGGAGTAGAGGGGGGGGGGCTCGTTTGGAGTAGAGGGGGGGCTCTCGTTTGGAGTAGAGAGGGGGGGCTCTCATTTGGAGTAGAGGGGGGGGGGGGGCTCTCGTTTGGAGTAGAGGGGGGGGCTCTCGTTTGGAGTAGAGGGGGGCTCTCGTTTGGAGTAGAGGGGGGGGGGGCTCGTTTGGAGTAGAGGGGGGGGCTCTCGTTTGGAGTAGAGGGGGGGGGGGGGCTCTCGTTTGGAGTAGAGGGGGGGGCTCTCGTTTGGAGTAGAGGGGGGGGCTCTCGTTTGGAGTAGAGGGGGGGGTTTGGAGTAGAGGGCTCTCGTTTGGAGTAGAGGGGGGGGGCTCTCGTTTGGAGTAGAGGGGGGGCTCTCGTTTGGAGTAGAGGGGGGGGCTCGTTTGGAGTAGAGGGGGGGGGGGCTCTCGTTTGGAGTAGAGAGGGGGGGCTCTCGTTTGGAGTAGAGAGGGGGGGGCTCGTTTGGAGTAGAGAGGGGGGCTCTCGTTTGGAGTAGAGAGGGGGCTCTCGTTTGGAGTAGAGAGGGGGGCTCTCGTTTGGAGTAGAGAGGGGGGGGCTCTCGTTTGGAGTAGAGGGGGGGGCTCTCGTTTGGAGTAGAGGGGGGGGGCTCTCGTTTGGAGTAGAGAGGGGGGGGCTCTCGTTTGGAGTAGAGGGGGGGGCTCTCGTTTGGAGTAGAGAGGGGGGGGCTCTCGTTTGGAGTAGAGAGGGGGGGGCTCTCGTTTGGAGTAGAGGGGGGGGGGCTCTCGTTTGGAGTAGGGGGGGGGGCTCTCGTTTGGAGTAGAGGGGGGGGGCTCGTTTGGAGTAGAGGGGGGCTCTCGTTTGGAGTAGAGGGGGGGGGGCTCGTTTGGAGTAGAGGGGGCTCTCGTTTGGAGTAGAGGGGGCTCTCGTTTGGAGTAGAGGGGGGGCTCTCGTTTGGAGTAGAGGGGGGGCTCCTCGTTTGGAGTAGAGGGGGGGGCTCGTTTGGAGTAGAGGGGGGGGGCTCGTTTGGAGTAGAGGGGGGGGCTCTCGTTTGGAGTAGAGAGGGGGGGCTCTCGTTTGGAGTAGAGGGGGGGGCTCTCGTTTGGAGTAGAGAGGGGGGGGGCTCTCGTTTGGAGTAGAGGGGGGGCTCGTTTGGAGTAGAGGGGGGCTCCTCGTTTGGAGTAGAGGGGGGGGGCTCGTTTGGAGTAGAGGGGGGGGGCTCTCGTTTGGAGTAGAGGGGGGCTCTCGTTTGGAGTAGTTTGGAGTAGGGGGGCTCGTTTGGAGTAGAGGGGGGGGGGGGCTCTCGTTTGGAGTAGAGGGGGGGGGCTCTCGTTTGGAGTAGAGAGGGGGGGGGGGGCTCTCGTTTGGAGTAGAGAGGGGGGGGGCTCGTTTGGAGTAGAGGGGGGCTCTCGTTTGGAGTAGAGGGGGGGAGGGCTCTCGTTTGGAGTAGAGGGGGGGGGCTCTCGTTTGGAGTAGAGAGGGGGGGGCTCTCGTTTGGAGTAGAGGGGGCTCTCGTTTGGAGTAGAGGGGGGCTCTCGTTTGGAGTAGAGGGGGCTCGTTTGGAGTAGAGGGGGGGCTCTCGTTTGGAGTAGAGGGGGGGGCTCGTTTGGAGTAGAGAGGGGGGGGGGGGGGGGCTCTCGTTTGGAGTAGAGAGGGGGGGGCTCTCGTTTGGAGTAGAGAGGGGGGGCTCTCGTTTGGAGTAGAGAGGGGGGCTCTCGTTTGGAGTAGAGGGGGGGGGCTCTCGTTTGGAGTAGAGAGGGGGGGCTCGTTTGGAGTAGAGAGGGGGGCTCCTCGTTTGGAGTAGAGAGGGGGGCTCTCGTTTGGAGTAGAGGGAGGGGGCTCCTCTCATTTGGAGTAGAGGGGGGGGGGCTCTCGTTTGGAGTAGAGAGGGGGGCTCTCGTTTGGAGTAGAGGGGGGGGCTCTCGTTTGGAGTAGAGAGGGGGGGGCTCTCGTTTGGAGTAGAGGGGGGGCTCTCGTTTGGAGTAGAGGGGGGGGCTCGTTTGGAGTAGAGAGGGGGGGGCTCGTTTGGAGTAGAGGGGGGCTCTCGTTTGGAGTAGAGAGGGGGGGCTCTCGTTTGGAGTAGAGGGGGGGGCTCGTTTGGAGTAGAGGGGGGGCTCTCGTTTGGAGTAGAGAGGGGGGGGGGCTCGTTTGGAGTAGAGGGGGGGCTCTCGTTTGGAGTAGAGAGGGGGGGGGGCTCCTCTCATTTGGAGTAGAGGGGGGGGGCTCTCGTTTGGAGTAGAGGGGGGGGGCTCGTTTGGAGTAGAGAGGGGGGGGCTCCTCTCATTTGGAGTAGAGGGGGGGGGCTCTCGTTTGGAAAAGTAGAGAGGAGGGGGGCTCCTCTCATTTGGAGTAGAGGGGGGCTCTCGTTTGGAAAAGTAGAGAGGAGGGGGCTCCTCTCATTTGGAGTAGAGGGGGGGGGGCTCTCGTTTGGAGTAGAGAGGAGGGGGCTCCTCTCATTTGGAGTAGAGGGGGGGCTCTCGTTTGGAAAAGTAGAGAGGGGGGGGGCTCCTCTCATTTGGAGTAGAGGGGGGGGGCTCTCGTTTGGAAAAGTAGAGAGGAGGGGGGCTCCTCTCATTTGGAGTAGAGGGGGGCTCTCGTTTGGAGGAGTAAGTCTACATTACTGAACAATAATACAGTGAAATCCCAAGCTGCTCCTCTCCACGGTCTCTAGTCACGTCTTTAAAATAACAATAATACTGGTGCTGGAAGTTCATTCAGTGAGATACTGGTTCTCTTGGCCTGGTTCTGTTGGCCTGGTTCTGTTGGTCTGGTTCTGTTGGCCTGGTTCTGTTGGCCTGGTTCTGTTGGCCTGGTTCTGTCGGCCTGGTTCTGTCGGCCTGGTTCTGTTGGCCTGGTTCTCTTGGCCTGGTTCTGTTGGCCTGGTACTGTTGGCCTGGTTCTGTTGGCCTGGTTCTGTTGGCCTGGTTCTGTTGGCCTGGTTGTGTTGACCTGGTTCTGTTGGCCTGGTTCTGTTGGCCTGGTTCTGTTGGCCTGGTACTGTTTGAAACCAGTGTGGTTCTGATGAGCCTGAGATGCTCCTGTAAGAGTGGTTGGGATGTCCCGTGAAGTACTCAGTCAGGGGGGAGAGAGGGAGGGAAAGAGGGAGAGAGGGAGGGAAAGAGGGAGGGAGGGAGGGAAGGAGGGAGAGAGAGAGAGAGAGAGAGAGAGAGAGAGAGAGAGAAAGAGGGAGAGAGAGAAAGAGGGAGAGAGAGAAAGAGGGAGAGGGAGAGAGAGAGAGAGAGGGAGAGAGAGAGGGAGGGAGAGAAAGAGGGAGAGAGAGAGAGTTTGGGATGTCCCGTGAGGTAGTCAGTCAGAGACAGAGACATGAGAGAGAGAGGGGTTGGCAGCTCTCCTGTCTGTCAGCGAGGATGGATGAAGTGTAGAGAGATGGTTGACAGACACTAACAGCTCCTCTGCTTCAGGCGACCCTGCTGCTGCTACACAAACTAGCTGCGTCTGAAAACAAGTGCTCCACTTTTTCTGACGCGTTTCTCTGTCAGTATCCAACATCACACAGCTTCCACTGTAATAAATAATGAACCACGCTGCGTATGTTTAAGTCTTAGATCACGTTAGAAATGTGACACTTTTTCCTGGGTACATTTTTCATATTACTGCCTTACTTACTGTAATTCACTCAACAAAGATCATTTTTCCCTGGTAGGATTGTATCTATTGTAGCTCTGTCTAGTGGTAATGTAGACGTTGTCAGGACAACAAACTACAGTAAATGTAGACGTTGTCAGGACAACAAACTACAGTAAATGTAGACGTTGTCAGGACAACAAACTACAGTAAATGTAGACGTTGTCAGGACAACAAACTACAGTAAATGTAGTAATGTAGACGTTGTCAGGACAACAACCTACATTAAATGTAGTAATGTAGACGTTGTCAGGACAACACACTACAGTAAATGTAGATGTTGTCAGGACAACAAACTACAGTAAATGTAGTTGTTGTCAGGACAACAAACTACAGTAAATGAAGTTGTTGTCAGGACAACAAACTACAGTAAATGTAGTTGTTGTCAGGACAACAAACTACAGTAAATGTAGTTGTTGTCAGGACAACAAACTACAGTAAATGTAGTTGTTGTCAGGACAACAAACTACAGTAAATGTAGTAATGTAGACGTTGTCAGGACAACAAACTACAGTAAATGTAGATGTTGTCAGGACAACAAACTACAGTAAATGTAGACGTTGTCAGGACAACAACCTACAGTAACCCTAACCCTAACCCTAAATGGAGGCTGAAACAGGAGGGGTCGGGAGACACCATGTCCCCGTCCGACGACACCCCAGACAGGGCCAAACAGGCAGGATATAACCCCACCCACTTTGCCAAAGCACAGCCCCCACACCACTAGAGGGATATCTTCAACCACCAACTTACTATCCTGAGACAAGGCCGAGTATAGCCCACAAACATCTTCCATACGACATAAACCCGAGGGGGGGCGCCAACCCGGACAGGAAGATCACGTCAGTGACTCAACCCACTGAAGTGACCCACCCCTCCTTTGGACGGCATGGAAGAGCACCAGTAAGCAAGTGACTCAGCCCCTGTTACATTTAGAGGCAGAGAATCCCAGTGGAGAGAGGGGAACCGGCCAGGCAGAGACAGCAAGGGTGGTTCATCGCTCCAGTGCCTTTCCGTTCACCTTCACACCCCTGGGCCCAGGCTACACTCAATCATATGACCCACTGAAGAGATGAGTCTTCAGTAAAGACTTAAAGGTTGAGACCGAGTTTGCGTCTCTGACATGGGTAGGCAGACCGTTCCATAAAAATGGAGCTCTATAGGAAAAAGCCCTGCCTCCAGCAGTTTGCTTAGAAATTCCAGAGACAATTAGGAGGCCTGCGTCTTGTGACCGTAGCGTACGTGTAGGTATGTACGGCAGGACCAAATCAGAGAGGTAGGTAGGAGCAAGCCCATGTAATGCTTTGTAGGTTAGCAGTAAAACCTTGAAATCAGCCCTTGCCTTGACAGGAAGCCAGTGTAGGGAGGCTAGCACTGGAGCAATATGATCACATTGTTGGGTTCTAGTCAGGATTCTAGCAGCCGTATTTAGCACTAACTGAAGTTTATTTAGTGCTTTATCCGGGTAGCTGGAAAGTAGAGCATTGCAGTAGTCTAATCTAGAAATGACAAAAGCATGGATACATTTTTCTGCATCATTTTTGGACAGAAAGTTTCTGATTTTTGCAATGTTACGAAGATGGAGAGGGCTGTCCTTGAATACATGAATGTGTTGTGCTTCTATGAGACTGAAGCCTGTATGTTATCATTTGGTCACGAATGGTCTATTTCTGCTCGTCTCATTGTTACTCTGTGAGACTAGATCATTGTTGGCATGTGACACTTCTTCATTGACAACTATAATGGTTCGGTTTGTAAGTCACTATTTGGTATTTTTACTGTTTGGGGTGGGGTTTAAACAGACCCTGTTTACTCCATCCTAGTCTTCTGAACTGATGGGGGTTTAGACAGACCCTGTTTACTCCATCCTAGTCTTCTGAACTGACTGACAGGGGGGTTTAGACAGACCCTGTTTACTCCATCCTAGTCTTCTGAACTGATGGGGGTTTAAACAGACCCTGTTTACTCCATCCTAGTCTTCTGAACTGATGGGGGTTTAAACAGACCCTGTTTACTCCATCCTAGTCTTCTGAACTGATGGGGGTTTAAACAGACCCTGTTTACTCCATCCTAGTCTTCTGAACTGATGGGGGTTTAAACAGACCCTGTTTACTCCATCCTAGTCTTCTGAACTGATGGGGGTTTAAACAGACCCATCTGTTTTTACAGACCCTCTCCATCCTAGTCTTCTGAACTGATGGGGGTTAAACAGACCCTGTTTACTCCATCCTAGTCTTCTGAACACTGGGGGGGGTTTAGACAGACCCTGTTTACTCCATCCTAGTCTTCTGAACTGATGGGGGTTTAAACAGACCCTGTTTACTCCATCCTAGTCTTCTGAACTGATGGGGGTTTAAACAGACCCTGTTTACTCCATCCTAGTCTTCTGAACTGATGGGGGGTTAGACAGACCCTGTTTACTCCATCCTAGTCTTCTGAACTGATGGGGGTTTAGACAGACCCTGTTTACTCCATCCTAGTCTTCTGAACTGATGGGGGTTTAGACAGACCCTGTTTACTCCATCCTAGTCTTCTGAACTGACAGGGGGGTTTAGACAGACCCTGTTTACTCCATCCTAGTCTTCTGAACTGATGGGGGTTTAAACAGACCCTGTTTACTCCATCCTAGTCTTCTGAACTGATGGGGGTTTAAACAGACCCTGTTTACTCCATCCTAGTCTTCTGAACTGATGGGGGTTTAGACAGACCCTGTTTACTCCATCCTAGTCTTCTGAACTGATGGGGGTTTAGACAGACCCTGTTTACTCCATCCTAGTCTTCTGAACTGATGGGGGTTTAGACAGACCCTGTTTACTCCATCCTAGTCTTCTGAACTGATGGGGGTTTAGACATGTTTACCCATCCTAGTCTTCTGAACTGATGGGGGTTTAGACAGACCCTGTTTACTCCATCCTAGTCTTCTGAACTGACAGGGGGGTTTAGACAGACCCTGTTTACTCCATCCTAGTCTTCTGAACTGATGGGGGTTTAAACAGACCCTGTTTACTCCATCCTAGTCTTCTGAACTGATGGGGGTTTAGACAGACCCTGTTTACTCCATCCTAGTCTTCTGAACTGATGGGGGTTTAAACAGACCCTGTTTACTCCATCCTAGTCTTCTGAACTGACAGGGGGTTTAGACTGTTTGTCCAGGAGTCAACCTAGTCTTTATCCCTCCCAACATGAAGCCTAATATATACCATAGAGAAATATAACTGCTTTGTTTCCACGGTTGTTTGACCATGGTCTCAAAAATCTTGCTTACAAAGTCTTCGGAATGTGAAAGAGAAATGTGTCCCTGTAAAAAATATATATAAATATATCGATATAAAACATTCCTTTCCCAGCCAGCTTGAATCATTTCTGTTTTCTTCCATTTGTTCCATTTTTCCCTCTGGCCGTCTTTAAACCAATGAAAAACAGACTCGTTTCTCCCTCTAGAAACCTGGGTTAAGGCTAGACAACAGCAGTAGCATCATTGATCTCCTGAATCCCAGCAGCTTGGCACGTCAAGGCCAGACACCACTACAACCAGCAGCACAGGCTCTGTACGACACAGTGTGTCTTAGTGGTTGAGGAGGGAGGGAGGGAGAGGAGAGATAGAGGGAGAGAGGGGGAGAGAGAGAGGGGGAGGGAGAGGGAGAGAGGGAGGGAGAGAGAGAGAGAGAGAGAGAGGAGGGAGGGAGAGAGAGAGAGAGGAGAGAGGGGGAGAGAGAGAGAGAGAGAGAGGGAGAGAGAGAGAGGGAGGGAGAGAGAGAGGGAGAGAGAGAGAGAGAGAGAGAGAGAGAGAGAGAGAGAGAGAGAGAGAGAGAGACAGGAGAGAGAGAGAGAGGATCTGTGTGGAGAACAGGTCATGTTGATACAGCCGTTGTCTCCCTCTCCTCTCTTTCATTCTTCCAGAACTTGGAAGCAGCCATGATACCGCCATGTCAAAGTGTTGGCACTGCCTGCTCTTAGATGTGTGTGTGAAAGAGCTGTCTGTGTGTGAGCTGTAGTTTGGCATTGCTGTCTGAACTCAGCCGGACACACAGCTCATCAGGGGAAAAGGAAAACTGAGAACTCAAAGAAGCCCTGAGCGTCTCAGCTAAACAGTCAGCCAGCAACAGAGGAATTCAGCCAACTAGCCAGCCAGCAACAGAGGAATTCAGCCAACCAGCCAGCCAGCAACAGAGGAATTCAGCCAGCCAGCCAGCCAGCCAGCCAGCCAGCCAGCCAGCCAGCCAGCCAGCCAGCCAGCCAGCAACAGAGGAATTCAGCCAACCAGCCAGCCAGCAACAGAGGAATTCAGCCAGCCAGCCAGCCAGCAACAGAGGAATTCAGCCAGCCAGCCAGCCAGCAACAGAGGAATTCAGCCAGCCAGCCAGCCAGCAACAGAGGAATTCAGCCAGCCAGCCAGCCAGCAACAGCAATTCAGCCAAGCCAGCCAGCAGCCAGCCAGCAGCCAGCCAGTCAGCCTGCCAGTCAGTCGGCCAGCCAGTCAGTCAGCCTGCCAGTCAGCCTGCCAGTCAGTCGGCCAGCCAGCTCAGTCAGTCAGTCAGCCAGCCAGCCAGCAGCCAGCCAGTCAGCCAGCCAGTCAGCCTGCCAGTCAGTCGGCCAGCCAGTCACACTAAGGAATGGAAACCTGCCATCCTGCACTGTGCTTCTCTCCTCTCAGATTCACTTCACAGCAAATATAACAAGCAGAAGGAGACAGACGTACGAGAACCAGAACAATTGATCATGTCT
This sequence comes from Oncorhynchus gorbuscha, assembly GCF_021184085.1. Taxonomy (NCBI): domain Eukaryota; kingdom Metazoa; phylum Chordata; class Actinopteri; order Salmoniformes; family Salmonidae; genus Oncorhynchus; species Oncorhynchus gorbuscha. Next base: position 156,172 of record NW_025745828.1, read on the forward strand.
GAAAGGAAAGCAGTTGTCCACCTCGGCACTCACATCAAAAGAGCCCTTGATGAGGGAGGGGGAGGGAGGGGGGAGACAACCAACTATACCACTGAGGGGGAGGGGGGGAGGGGGAACAACCAGCCAGTCCACTCCAAAGGAGGGGGAGGGAGACAACCAACTATACCACTCCAAAGAGGGAGGGAGGGCAGGGGGGGGGGAACAACCAACTATACCACTCCAAAGAGGGAGGGAGGGAGGGGAGGGGGAGACAACCAACTATACCACTCCAAAGAGGGGGGGGGGGGACAACCAACTATACCACTCCAAAGAGGCAGGGGGAGGGGGGGAGGGGGGGACAACCAACTATACCACTCCAAAGAGGGAGGGAGGGAGGGGGAGGGGGGGACAACCAACTATACCACTCCAAAGAGGGAGGGAGGGAGGGGAGGGGGGGGGACAACAACAACTATACCACTCCAAAGAGGGAGGGAGGGGAGGGAGGGGAGGGGGGGGGACAACCAACTATACCACTCCAAAGAGGGGAGGGAGGGAGGAGGGGGGGGGAGGGGGAACAGGAGGGGGGGGCAACCAACTATACCACTCCAAAGAGGGACAACCAACTATACCACTCCAAAGAGGGAGGGGGGAGGGGAGGGGGACAACCAACTATACCACTCCAAAGAGGGAGGGAGGGAGGGAGGGGAGGGGGGACAACCAACTATACCACTCCAAAGAGGGGGAGGGAGGGAGGGAGGGGGGGGGCGACAACCAACTATACCACTCCAAAGAGGGAGGGAGGGGGGGGCGACAACCAACTATACCACTCCAAAGAGGGAGGGAGGGCAGGGGGAGGGGGGGAACAACCAACTATACCACTCCAAAGAGGGAGGGAGGGCAGGGGGAGGGAGGGGGGAACAACCAACTATACCACTCCAAAGAGGGAGGGAGGGCAGGGGGAGGGGGGAACAACCAACTATACCACTCCAAAGAGGGAGGGAGGGCAGGGGGAGGGGGGAGGGAACAACCAACTATACCACTCCAAAGAGGGAGGGAGGGGGAACAACCAACTATACCACTCCAAAGAGGGGGGGGGGAACAACCAACTATACCACTCCAACCAACTATACCACTCCAAAGAGGGAGGGGGGGGAACAACCAACTATACCACTCCAAAGAGGGGAGGGAGGGGGGAACAACCAACTATACCACTCCAAAGAGGGAGGGAGGGGGGAGGGAACAAACCAACTATACCACTCCAAAGAGGGGGAGGGAGGGAACAACCAACTATACCACTCCAAAGGGGAGGGGGGAACAACAACTATACCACTCCAAAGAGGGAGGGAGGGAGGGGGGAACAACCAACTATACCACTCCAAAGAGGGAGGGAGGGGGAGGGTCACTCAGGGAACAACCAACTATACCACTCCAAAGAGGGGGAGGGAGGGGAGGGGGGGAACAACCAACTATACCACTCCAAAGAGGGAGGGGGAGGGAGGGGGAACAACCAACTATACCACTCCAAAGAGGGAGGGAGGGGGGAACAACCAACTATACCACTCCAAAGGGGGGGAGGGTTCTACAACCAACTATACCACTCCAAAGAGGGAGGGAGGGAGGGGGAACAACCAACTATACCACTCCAAAGAGGGAGGGAGGGGGTAACAACCAACTATACCACTCCAAAGAGGGAGGGAGGGAGGGAGGGACAACCAACTATACCACTCCAAAGAGGGAGGGAGGGGGGGAACAACCAACTATAAAGAGGGAGGGGAGGGGGACAACCAACTATACCACTCCAAAGAGGGAGGGAGGGAGGGAACAACCAACTATACCAACTCCAAAGAGGGGGGGAGGGGGAGGGAGGGAGGGAGGGAACAACCAACTATACCACTCCAAAGAGGGGAGGGAGGGGAGGGGGGAACAACCAACTATACCACTCCAAAGAGGGAGGGAGGAGGGGAGGGAGGGTTGGGAGGGAACAACCAACTATACCACTCCAAAGAGGGGGAGGGAGGGGGAGGAGGAGGGGACAACCAACTATACCACTCCAAAGAGGGAGGGAGGGGAGGGAGGGGGGACAACCAACTATACCACTCCAAAGAGGGAGGGGGGAACAACCAGGGGGGAGACAACCAACTATACCACTCCAAAGAGGGAGGGAGGGAGGGAACAACCAACTATACCACTCCAAAGAGGGAGGGAGGGGGAGGGAACAACCAACTATACCACTCCAAAGAGGGAGGGAGGGAGGGAACAACCAACTATACCACTCCAAAGAGGGAGGGGGGGGGGAGGGGGACAACCAACTATACCACTCCAAAGGGGAGGGAGGGGGGGGGGGAGAGAACCAACTATACCACTCCAAAGAGGGAGGGAGGGAGGGAACAACCAACTATACCCACTCCAAAGAGGGAGGGAGGGAGGGAACAGCCAACTATACCACTCCAAAGAGGGAGGGAGGGAGGGTAGGGAACAACCAACTATACCACTCCAAAGAGGGAGGGAGGGGGAGGGGAGACAACCAACTATACCAGTCCAAAGAGGGAGGGAGGGAGGGGAGGGGGGGAGACAACCAACTATACCACTCCAAAGAGGGAGGGAGGGGGAGGAGGGAGGGGGGGGGAGACAACCAACTATACCACTCCAAAGAGGGAGGGAGGGAGGGGGGAGGGAACAACCAACTATACCACTCCAAAGAGGGGGAGGGAGGGGAGGAACAACCAACTATACCACTCCAAAGAGGGAGGGAGGGAGGGGAGGGGAGGAGGAACAACCAACTATACCACTCCAAAGAGGGGGGGCAACAACCAACTATACCACTCCAAAGAGGGGGGGGCAACAACCAACTATACCACTCCAAAGAGGGAGGGAGGGGGGGCAACAACCAACTATACCACTCCAAAGATTCAGTTCTCTCTCCATATTAAATCTGGTTCCTTGTCCTCTTCAGATATGTTTTTCTCTATATTATATCGTTTAGTTAAAAGGCTATTTGGTCTCAGAATAATCTAATGAACCATATGATTGCCTGGGAGAGGGGGTGTTTGGTCGTTCGTACACCTGATCACACACACACACCCAGTTGTTGTCGTTGTCTTACAACTCCTCTAGATCTCTTTAAAATGGCCGCCTTCAAAAAGGCTTCCTTGGCCGCTGCTTTGTAACGTCCTGACGGTTCTACTGCTAAACTACACTAGTCTTTTGAAATCAGATGTAGGTTTGTCTGAGGTGTGACCTCCTCTTCTCTCTCTCTCCCTCTCCAGTTGTCTGAATGCCTGTACGTACTGTAAAACCAAGCATGCCAGAGGAGACCTGGCCAGCTACCCTGTGGAGGAACTCGTGGAGAGAGCCAGACAGTCCTTCCAAGGTGAGTCTACAGCCGACCAATCACGCTGCTGCTCCAGGTACACTGACTCCCTTCACCACCTTCTTTTACTAACTACCAACTCTTTGTTGGAGATGGGGATCTAGGGGGGTAGTGGGCTGTTGGAGATGTCTAGTGGGTTGTTGGAGATGGGGATCTAGTGGGTTGTTGGAGATGGGGATCTAGTGGGTTGTTGGAGATGGGGATCTAGTGGGTTGTTGGAGATGGGGATCTAGTGGGTTGTTGGAGATGGGGATCTAGTGGGTTGTTGGAGATGGGGATCTAGTGGGTTGTTGGGTTGTTGGAGATGGGGATCTAGTGGGTTGTTGGAGATGGGGATCTAGTGGGTTGTTGGAGATGGGGATCTAGTGGGTTGTTGGAGATGGGGATCTAGTGGGTTGTTGGAGATGGGGATCTAGTGGGTTGTTGGAGATGGGGGGGATCTAGTGGGTTGTTGGAGATGGGGATCTAGTGGGTTGTTGGAGATGGGGATCTAGTGGGTTGTTGGAGATGGGGATCTAGTGGGTTGTTGGAGATGGGGATCTACTGGGTTGTTGGAGATGGTACCAGGGGATGGGGATCTACTGGGTTGTTGGAGATGGGGGGGATCTAGTGGGTTGTTGGAGATGGGGATCTAGTGGGTTGTTGGAGGGGGATCTAGTGGGTTGTTGGAGATGGGGATCTAGTGGGTTGTTGGAGATGGGGATCTAGTGGGTTGTTGGAGATGGTACCAGGGGATCTAGTGGGTTGTTGGAGATGGGGATCTAGTGGGTTGTTGGAGATGGGGATCTAGTGGGTTGTTGGAGATGGGGATCTAGTGGGTTGTTGGAGATGGGGATCTAGTGGGTTGTTGGAGATGGGGGGATCTAGTGGGTTGTTGGAGATGGGGGGGATCTAGTGGGTTGTTGGAGATGGGGATCTAGTGGGTTGTTGGAGATGGGGATCTAGTGGGTTGTTGGAGATGGGGATCTAGTGGGTTGTTGGAGAGATGGGGGGATCTAGTGGGCTGTTGGAGATGGGGATCTAGTGGGTTGTTGTTGAGATGGGGATCTAGTGGGTTGTTGGAGATGGGGATCTAGTGGGTTGTTGTTGGAGATGGTGGGATCTAGTGGGTTGTTGGAGATGGGGATCTAGTGGGTTGTTGGAGATGGGGATCTAGTGGGTTGTTGGAGATGGGGATCTAGTGGGTTGTTGGAGATGGGGATCTAGTGGGTTGTTGGAGATGGGGATCTAGTGGGTTGTTGGAGATGGTACCAGGGGATCTAGTGGGCTGTTGGAGATGGTACCAGGGGGATCTAGTGGGCTGTTGGAGATGGTACCAGGGGATCTAGTGGGCTGTTGGAGATGGTACCAGGGGGATCTAGTGGGTTGTTGGAGATGGTACCAGGGGGATCTAGTGGGCTGTTGGAGATGGTACCAGGGGGATCTAGTGGGCTGTTGGAGATGGTACCAGGGGGATCTAGTGGGTTGTTGGAGATGGTACCAGGGGGATCTAGTGGGCTGTTGGAGATGGGGATCTAGTGGGTTGTTGGAGATGGTACCAGGGGGATCTAGTGAGCTGTTGGAGATGGGGATCTAGTGGGTTGTTGGAGATGGTACCAGGGGGATCTAGTGGGCTGTTGGAGATGGTACCAGGGGGATCTAGTGGGCTGTTGGAGATGGTACCAGGGGGATCTAGTGGGCTGTTGGAGATGGTACCAGGGGGATCTAGTGGGTTGTTGGAGATGGTACCAGGGGGATCTAGTGGGCTGTTGGAGATGGTACCAGGGGGATCTAGTGGGCTGTTGGAGATGGTACCAGGGGGATCTAGTGGGCTGTTGGAGATGGTACCAGGGGGATCTAGTGGGCTGTTGGAGATGGTACCAGGGGGATCTAGTGGGCTGTTGGAGATGGGGATCTAGTGGGTTGTTGGAGATGGTACCAGGGGGATCTAGTGGGCTGTTGGAGATGGTACCAGGGGATCTAGTGGGTTGTTGGAGATGGGGGGATCTAGTGGGCTGTTGGAGATGGTACCAGGGGATCTAGTGGGTTGTTGGAGATGGTACCAGGGGATCTAGTGGGCTGTTGGAGATGGTACCAGGGGGATCTTGGAGATGGGTGTTGGAGATGGGGATCTAGTGGGCTGTTGGAGATGGTACCAGGGGGATCTAGTGGGGAGATGGTACCAGGGGGATGTTGGAGATGGTACCAGGGGATCTAGTGGGCTGTTGGAGATGGTACCAGGGGGATCTAGTGGGCTGTTGGAGATGGTACCAGGGGGATCTAGTGGGCTGTTGGAGATGGGGGGGATCTAGTGGGTTGTTGGAGATGGGGGGGATCTAGTGGGCTGTTGGAGATGGTACCAGGGGGATCTAGTGGGTTGTTGGAGATGGGGATCTAGTGGGCTGTTGGAGATGGTACCAGGGGGATCTAGTGGGCTGTTGGAGATGGGGATCTAGTGGGCTGTTGGAGATGGTACCAGGGGGATCTAGTGGGTTGTTGGAGATGGTACCAGGGGGATCTAGTGGGCTGTTGGAGATGGTACCAGGGGATCTAGTGGGTTGTTGGAGATGGGGATCTAGTGGGCTGTTGGAGATGGTACCAGGGGGATCTAGTGGGCTGTTGGAGATGGTACCAGGGGGATCTAGTGGGCTGTTGGAGATGGTACCAGGTGATCTAGCCAGAACGTGATCATGTCTAATGATCAACACTAATAGCTAAAGTCCACTGGACTTCTCCACCCAACATCGATACAGTTGTTCACGTTTCCTTGTAGACAGCCCTTCCAAGGTGAACATACCCCGTCCAACACCAACAATGTTATGCTTTGTTTCAGCCCACATATAACAAGAGCAATGAGATACATAGAGACAGATCATTCATCATGTCTTGGACTAACACACCACTACTAACTAACTAACGAACGAACGAACGAACGAACGAACAGCAGACAGACTTCCTCACTGTCCATGTGGCTTTATTTCTATTAGCTGCCACACATTTCTATCATCAACAAGCCCCGTTCAGAGCCAACTAACACACCACTACTAACTAACTAACTAACTAACTAACTAACTAACTAACTAACTAACTAACTAATGAACTGACTAACTAATTAACTAACTAACTAACAACAGACAGACTTCCTCACTGTCCATGTGGCTTTATTTCTATTAGCTGCCACACATTTCTATCATCAACAAGCCCAGTTCAGAGCCAACTAACACACCACTACTAACTAACCAATGAAACGACCGGTCCCTTTTTAATTCTGTCCGGCAACCGTCTGTTAATCCGTCCTGATTGGACAGCTGATTTCATCATGCCTCCACGTAGACTGACACGTCTCATCATGTTTCTATTTAAGGCGGGCAGTAATTAGTAATTATCTGTCTCTCTCTGTGTGTGTGGAGTCTGTCAGCAACACGGCCTGCCTGTCACTCACAGAGCAGTGATAGGACAGTTCTGGAATCACACCCAACCAATCAGGTTAACCAGCCATCGTTATGTCAGGCAGTTATCAGGGCGGGGTTAGTTCCTATCAGTTCCCTGGGTGTATTACATGGATATTTACAGTTAAAGTACTGTGTGTTTTTGTGTGTTTTTACCTCAGGTACAGTGCAGTATTACAGTGTAGTCTAATACTTGTGCTTTATCACATAATTCCAGGCTTTGGCCTCGTTGTTACTAAATGGAAAAAGCAAAACCGTCTCCCTGAGGCCTTCTGACACCCGAGTCCACGATGAAGATGAATTCATATGTGATTTGTATTTATTTTTAAAGCTGTTAAAACGCTGCTCGTTGTTGACTCATCTCTCTCTTCCCCGTGTGGAAGTCTTACCGGTCGTCTTCGTGCAGATTGGACTTCAACCCTAAAGAGGAATACAATGTTTTATTGACTTGTCTCTAGTGCGCTGGTTTAGTTTGTCATGAAGGGGTCATGTGAACACACGGTGGTGTTTTTATTGGACGGAGAGGATGGACACGTCCCAAATGGGGCCATATTCCCTTTATAGTGCACTGCTTCTTCTACCGTAGTGCAGTATATAGGGAATAGGGCTCTGGTCTAAAGTAGTGCACTATATAGGGAATAGGGCTCTGGTCTATAGTAGTGTACTATATAGGGAATAGGGCTCTGGTCTAAAGTAGTGCACTATATAGGGAATAGGGCTCTGGTCTATAGTAGTGCACTATATAGAGAATAGGGCTCTGGTCTATAGTAGTGCACTATATAGGGAATAGGGCTCTGGTCTATAGTAGTGCACTATATAGAGAATAGGGCCCTGGTCTAACGTAGTGCAGTATTATAGGGAATAGGGCTCTGGTCTAAAGTAGTGCACTATATAGGGAATAGGGCTCTGGTCTAAAGTTGTGCACTATATAGAGAATAGGGCTCTGGTCTAAAGTAGTGCACTATATAGGGAATAGGGCTCTGGTCTAAAGTAGTGCACTATATTTAGAGAATAGGGCTCTGGTCTAAAGTAGCCACTACATAGGCAATTCTGTGAGCCCCTCATTGCTCTGTGCAACGCCCTGGGAAAGTTTACAGTTTATAGAAAGTACAGCTGACCTTCACAGTTTAGTGGATAGGCTGGGTCAGCCAGATTCGTCTTCTGTGAAGGCTGTTGCTCTGTGTGAAGGCTGTTGCTCTGTGTGAAGGCTGTTGCTCTGTGTGAAGGCTGTTGCTCTGTGTGAAGGCTGTTGCTCTGTGTGAAGGCTGTTGCTCTGTGTGAAGGCTGTTGCTCTGTGTGAAGGCTGTTGCTCTGTGTGAAGGCTGTTGCTCTGTGTGAAGGCTGTTGCTCTGTGTGAAGGCTGTTGCTCTGTGTGAAGGCTGTTGCTCTGTGTGAAGGCTGTTGCTCTGTGTGAAGGCTGTTGCTCTGTGTGAAGGCTGTTGCTCTGTGTGAAGGCTGTTGCTCTGTGTGAAGCCTGTTGCTCTGTGTGAAGCCTGTTGCTGTATGAGTCCTCTACTGTAAGGGCCAGTTCCTCTCATAATGTGTATGTCATTAATAGTTAAATGTAGGATATGTAAAGTACATCAGGTTGACCACACAATGTCATTGTTCCACCGACTAAAATAACAGCCTTAAAATGCTTGTTATCCAAATGTGGAAAGCCCTGTTATTTAATGTGCCTGGTGGAACAACGTGTTTATCTTGTTCCTGAGAACAGACACGGTGTACGGTAACGTGTGTGTGTGTGTGTGTGTGTGTGTGTGTGTGTGTGTGTGTGTGTGTGTGTGTGTGTGTGTGTGTGTGTGTGTGTGTGTGTGTGTGTGTGTGTGTGTGTGTGTGTGTGTGTGTGTGTGTGTGTGTGTGTGTGTGTGTGTGTGAGCCTGACAGCAGAAGTTGTTGACGTGAGCAGGACAGAGAAAAGAGAAGCCCAGGAGCTCATCAACAGTTAAGAGCTGCGGAAACCAGAAGGGAACAAACCGCTGTGTGTTTTTAAAAGACCCATCAACTGATTAGAAAGAGGAAGTTCTGGTTTGGCCACAAGTATCAGTCACATTGGAACACACATTATTACTGTTAACACTCCATGTTGTCACGGAGATGGACTGGAACACACATTATTACTGTTAACACTACCATGTTGTCACGGAGATGGACTGGAACACACATTATTACTGTTAACACTCCATGTTGTCACGGAGATGGACTGGAACACACATTATTACTGTTAACACTCCATGTTGTCACGGAGATGGACTGGAACACACATTATTACTGTTAACACTCCATGTTGTCACGGAGATGGACTGGAACACACATTATTACTGTTAACACTCCATGTTGTCACGGAGATGGACTGGAACACACATTATTACTGTTAACACTCCATGTTGTCACGGAGATGGACTGGAACACACATTATTACTGTTAACACTCCATGTTGTCACGGAGATGGACTGGAACACACATTATTACTGTTAACACTCCATGTTGTCACGGAGATGGACTGGAACACACATTATTACTGTTAACACTCCATGTTGTCACGGAGATGGACTGGAACACACATTATTACTGTTAACACTCCATGTTGTCACGGAGATGGACTGGAACACACATTATTACTGTTAACACTCCATGTTGTCACGGAGATGGACTGGAACACACATTATTACTGTTAACACTCCATGTTGTCATGTTGTGGAACACACATTTTACTGTTAACACGTTGTCACGAGATGGACTGGAACACACATTATTACTGTTAACACTCCATGTTGTCACGGAGATGGACTGGAACACACATTATTACTGTTAACACTCCATGTTGTCACACAGGAGATGGACTGGAACACACATTATTACTGTTAAGCAACACTCCATGTTGTCACGGAGATGGACTGGAACACACATTATTACTGTTAAGCAACACTCCATGTTGTCACGGAGATGGACTGGAACACACATTATTACTGTTAAGCAACACTCCATGTTGTCACGGAGATGGACTGGAACACACATTATTACTGTTAACAACACTCCATGTTGTCACGGAGATGGACTGGAACACACATTATTACTGTTAACACTCCATGTTGTCACGGAGATGGACTGGAACACACATTATTACTGTTAAGCAACACTCCATGTTGTCACGGAGATGGACTGGAACACACATTATTACTGTTAAGCAACACTCCATGTTGTCACGGAGATGGACTGGAACACACATTATTACTGTTAAGCAACACTCCATGTTGTCATGGAGATGGACTGGAACACACATTATTACTGTTAACACTCCATGTTGTCACGGAGATGGACTGGAACACACATTATTACTGTTAACAACTCCATGTTGTCACGGAGATGGACTGGAACACACATTATTACTGTTAACACTCCATGTTGTCACGGAGATGGACTGGAACACACATTATTACTGTTAACACTCCATGTTGTCACGGAGATGGACTGGAACACACATTATTACTGTTAAGCAACACTCCATGTTGTCACGGAGATGGACTGGAACACACATTATTACTGTTAAGCAACACTCCATGTTGTCACGGAGATGGACTGGAACACACATTATTACTGTTAAGCAACACTCCATGTTGTCACGGAGATGGACTGGAACACACATTATTACTGTTAAGCAACACTTCATGTTGTGTTTATCACAGAGCTGGACTGGAACACACATTATTACTGTTAAGCAACACTTCATGTTGTCACAGAGATGGACTGGAACACACATTATTACTGTTAAGCAACACTTCATGTTGTCACGGAGATGGACTGGAACACACATTATTACTGTTAAGCAACACTCCATGTTGTCATGGAGATGGACTGGAACACACATTATTACTGTTAAGCAACACTCCATGTTGTCATGGAGATGGACTGGAACACACATTATTACTGTAAAGCAACACTTCATGTTGTGTTTTATCACAGAGCTGGACTGGAACACACATTATTACTGTTAAGCAACACTCCATGTTGTCACGGAGATGGACTGGAACACACATTATTACTGTTAAGCAACACTTCATGTTGTGTTTATCACAGAGATGGACTGGAACACACATTATTACTGTTAAGCAACACTCCATGTTGTGTTTATCACAGAGCTGGACTGGAACACACACTATTACTGTTAAGCAACACTTCATGTTGTGTTTATCACAGAGCTGGACTGGAACACACATTCTTACTGTTAAGCAACACTTCATGTTGTCACGGAGATGGACTGGAACACACATTATTACTGTTAAGCAACACTCCATGTTGTCACGGAGTTGGACTGGAACACACATTATTACTGTTAAGCAACACTCCATGTTGTCACGGAGATGGACTGGAACACACATTATTACTGTTAAGCAACACTTCATGTTGTCACGGAGATGGACTGGAACACACATTATTACTGTTAAGCAACACTCCATGTTGTCACGGAGATGGACTGGAACACACATTATTACTGTTAAGCAACACTCCATGTTGTCACATAGATGGACTGGAACACACATTATTACTGTTAAGCAACACTTCATGTTGTCACGGAGATGGACTGGAACACACATTATTACTGTTAAGCAACACTCCATGTTGTCACGGAGATGGACTGGAACACACATTATTACTGTTTGACTGTGTGGCTGGTGTCTTATTCACAAACATGGCCTTGTGTGTATGTAGGGTGTGTGTGTACGTAGGGTGTGTGTGTGTATGTAGGGTGTGTGTGTACGTAGGGTGTGTGTGTGTGTACGTAGGGTGTGTGTGTGTGTGTGTGTGGGTGTGTGTAGGGTGTGTGTGTGTACGTAGGGTGTGTGTGTGTGTGTACGTAGGGTGTGTGTGTGTGTGTACGTAGGGTGTGTGTGTGTACGTAGGGTGTGTGTGTGTGTGTACGTAGGGTGTGTGTGTGTGTGTGCGTGGTGTGTGTGTGTGTGTGTGTGTGTGTGTGTGTGTGTGTGTGTGTGTGTGTGTGTGTGTGTGTGTGTGTGTGTGTGTGTGTGTGTGTGTGTGTGTGTGTGTGTGTACGTAGGGTGTGTGTGTGTGTGTGTGTGTGTGTGTGTGTGTGTGTGTGTGTGTGTGTGTGTGTGTGTGTGTGTGTGTGTGTGTGTGTGTGTGTGTGTGTGTGTGTGTGTGTGTGTGTGTGTGTGTGTGTGTGTGTACGTAGGGTGTGTGGATGTGTGTGTGTATTTGATAATGAGTTCTACAGGGTGGTAGTCATTTAGCCAGGTTGCCTTTGCTTGGGTACAGGGATAATGAGATCTACAGGGCTTATGAGTTGTACAGGGCTTGGGTACAGGGATAATGAGTTCTACAGGGCTTGGGTACAGGGATAATGAGTTGTACAGGGCTTGGGTACAGGGATAATGAGTTCTACAGGGCTTGGGTACAGGGATAATGAGTTCTACAGGGGTAACGCTAGACATATTGAAGCATGTGGGGACCACAAACTGGGATGAGGTTGAATTTATCCGTGAACACAGCCAGCTGGTCTGAGCCCTGAGGACGTGTCCTAGGATACCGGCTGGTCTGAGCTCTGAGGACGTGTCCTAGGATACCGGCTGGTCTGAGCTCTGAGGACGTGTCCTAGGATACCGGCTGGTCTGAGCTCTGAGGACGTGTCCTAGGATACCGGCTGGTCTGAGCTCTGAGGACGTGTCCTAGGCTACCGGCTGGTCTGAGCTCTGAGGACGTGTCCTAGGATACCAGCTGGTCTGAGCTCTGAGGACGTTTCCTAGGATACCGGCTGGTCTGAGCTCTGAGGACGTGTCCTAGGCTACCGGCTGGTCTGAGCTCTGAGGACGTGTCCTAGGATACCGGCTGGTCTGAGCTCTGAGGACGTGTCCTAGGATACCAGCTGGTCTGAGCTCTGAGGACGTGTCCTAGGATACCGGCTGGTCTGAGCTCTGAGGACGTGTCCTAGGATACCGGCTGGTCTGAGCTCTGAGGACGTGTCCTAGGCTACCGGCTGGTCTGAGCTCTGAGGACGTGTCCTAGGATACCGGCTGGTCTGAGCCCTGAGGACATGTCCTAGGATACCAGCTGGTCTGAGCTCTGAGGACGTGTCCTAGGATACCGGCTGGTCTGAGCTCTGAGGACGTTTCCTAGGATACCGGCTGGTCTGAGCTCTGAGGACGTGTCCTAGGCTACCGGCTGGTCTGAGCTCTGAGGACGTGTCCTAGGATACCGGCTGGTCTGAGCTCTGAGGACGTGTCCTAGGATACCGGCTGGTCTGAGCTCTGAGGACGTGTCCTAGGATACCGGCTGGTCTGAGCTCTGAGGACGTGTCCTAGGATACCGGCTGGTCTGAGCTCTGAGGACGTGTCCTAGGATACCGGCTGGTCTGAGCTCTGAGGACGTGTCCTAGGATACCGGCTGGTCTGAGCTCTGAGGACGTGTCCTAGGATACCAGCTGGTCTGAGCCCTGAGGACGTGTCCTAGGATACCGGCTGGTCTGAGCCCTGAGGACGTGTCCTAGGATACCGGCTGGTCTGAGCCCTGAGGACTTGTCCTAGGATACCGGCTGGTCTGAGCCCTGAGGACGTGTCCTAGGATACCGGCTGGTCTGAGCCCTGAGGACGTGTCCTAGGATACCGGCTGGTCTGAGCCCTGAGGACGTGTCCTAGGATACCGGCTGGTCTGAGCCCTGAGGACGTGTCCTAGGATACCGGCTGGTCTGAGCCCTGAGGACGTGTCCTAGGATACCGGCTGGTCTGAGCCCTGAGGACGTGTCCTAGGATACCGGCTGGTCTGAGCCCTGAGGACGTGTCCTAGGATACCGGCTGGTCTGAGCCCTGAGGACGTGTCCTAGGATACCGGCTGGTCTGAGCCCTGAGGACGTGTCCTAGGATACCCGGCTGGTCTGAGCTCTGAGGACGTGTCCTAGGATACCGGCTGGACCAGCTGCTTTGCATGGTTTCACCCTCTTGAAGGGCTTTACCCACATGAGCCCCCAGAGATGGAGCGCTCACTGTCCTCTACAGCAGTGGGGGTCCTCTTGTGGGAGGATGGGTGGGGGGGTTCCTCGAAGCGAGCGTTTGAAGTGTTTAGCTGGTCTGGGAGAAAGGGGGGTACCTCGAAAGCGAATTTTGAAGTGTTTAGCTGGTCTGGGAGAAAGGGGGTACCTCGAGCTGGTCGGCGTTTGAAGTGTTTAGCTGGTCTGGGAGAAAGGGGGTACCTCGAAGCGAGCGTTTGAAGTGTTTAGCTGGTCTGGGAGAAAGTGGGGGTACCTCGAAGCGAGCGTTTGAAGTGTTTAGCTGGTCTGGGAGAAAGTGGGGGTACCTCGAAGCGAGCGTTTGAAGTGTTTAGCTGGTCTGGGAGAAAGTGGCCTACCTCGAAGCGAGCGTTTGAAGTGTTTAGCTGGTCTGGGAGAAAGTGGGGGTACCTCGAAGCGAGCGTTTGAAGTGTTTAGCTGGTCTGGGAGAAAGTGGGGGTACCTCGAAGCGAGCGTTTGAAGTGTTTAGCAGGTCTGGGAGAAAGTGGGGGTACCTCGAAGCGAGCGTTTGAAGTGTTTAGCTGGTCTGGGAGAAAGTGGGGGTACCTCGAAGCGAGCGTTTGAAGTGTTTAGCTGGTCTGGGAGAAAGTGGGGTACCTCGAAGCGGCGTTTGAAGTGTTTAGCTGGTCTGGGAGAAAGTGGGGGTACCTCGAAGCGGCGTTTGAAGTGTTTAGCTGGTCTGGGAGAAAGTGGGGGTACCTCGAAGCGAGCGTTTGAAGTGTTTAGCTGGTCTGGGAGAAAGGGGGGGTACCTCGAAGCGAGCGTTTGAAGTGTTTAGCTGGTCTGGGAGAAAGTGGGGGTACCTCGAAGCGAGCGTTTGAAGTGTTTAGCTGGTCTGGGAGAAAGGCATCTCAGTGTTCGTTGTACAGATGCTTTTCTCTGTCAGGTCTGTGGTCATCACCACGTCAGTGTCGTCAAAATGCAAATCCACGTTGGATTATGCAGCGTTGATTGATTTCCGGAGATGATCTTTTAGGCAGATTTCAGTGCTGCTATTTACCTCAAAACACATTTGATTGAATAAGTACAGAAATCTCCCCCCCAAAATATCCCAGATGATGATACATTTGATTTATTTTACCTTTATTTAACCAGGCAAGTCAGTTAAGAACAAATTCTTATTTTCAATGACAGCCTAGGAACAGTGGGTTAACTGCCTGTTCAGGGGCAGAACGACAGATTTGTACCTTGTCAGCTCGGGGATTTGAACTTGCAACCTTTCGTTTATTAGTGCAACGCTCTAACCACTAGGCTACCCTGCCACCTCATGAATAAATTATGAATAAAACCTTATTTGATGAACTGTGATCAGAATTCCTCGGTAAATGTACCTCTGCTTATCTCACTAAATGAAACAAATACACTCCTCAATTTGATTTGCTATTTGGTTTGAGTAAAAAAAAAAAATTTGCATAAGAAGTAAAGACTAATTATGATTGGCCCAGTTCACCAACAGACAGTTTTATTCATTTATCTGGGATTTTTGTATTTTTTTTAATAACACATTTATTCAAATGTGATTAGAGGTAAATAGCACTGACGACTGCCAAAAAACAAAATGGAGTCCTTTTTAAGTCATATGAATTATTCAAATGACTGGATGAATAATTTCACATCAGAAGCCTTTTTTACATGCATTTCCTGGTTAGAGAGAGTCCTTAGACAGGTCGTTGTCTAGAATACTAACGGGGGGGGGAGACACGGGGTGGGGGTTAGACTGAGAGACTGAGGCCCCTGACAAGGACAGGTGCCCCTCCCTTCCTGCCATCCTCCACACACCCATGTTGTGAAAGAGCTCCATGTGTAGCTTTGAAGCTTGGCAGAGGATGTCAACCTCTCCTCCAACGCTGTCTACAACCTGAGGCCTCCTCTCCTCCAGCCGTGATGTTATGTTTTTCCTCTCTCTCTGTCCCACTCTCTGTCCCTCTCTCTCTGTCCCTCTCTCTCTGTCCCTCTCTCTCTCTCTGTCCCTCTCTCTCTCTCTGTCCCTCTCTCTCTCTCTGTCCCTCTCTCTCTCTCTGTCCCTCTCTCTCTCTCTGTCCCTCTCTCTCTCTCTGTCCCTCTCTCTCTCTCTGTCCCTCTCTCTCCCTCTGTCTCTCTCTGTCTCTCTGTCCCTCTCTCTCTCTCTGTCCCTCTCTCTCTCTCTGTCCCTCTCTCTCTCTCTGTCCCTCTCTCTCTCTCTGTCCCTCTCTCTCTCTCTCTGCCCCTCTCTCTCTCTCTCTGTCCCTCTCTCTCTCTCTCTGTCTCTCTCTCTCTCTCTGTCCCTCTCTCATTCTGTCCCTCTCTCTCTGTCCCTCTCTCATTCTGTCCCTCTCTCATTCTGTCCCTCTCTTTCTCTGTTCCTCTCTCTGTCCCTCTCTCTCTGTCCCTCTCTTTCTCTCTTCTCTCTCTCTCTGTCCCTCTCTCTCTCTGTCCCTCCCTCTCTCTGTCCCTCTCTCTCTCTGTCCCTCTCTCTCTCTGTCCCTCTCTCTCTCTGTCCCTCTCTCTCTGTCCCTCTCTCTCTGTCCCTCTCTCTCTGTCCCTCTCTCTCTGTCTCTCTCTCTCTCTGTCCCTCTCTCTCTGTCCCTCTCTCTCTGTCCCTCTCTCTCTGTCCCTCTCTCTCTGTCCCTCTCTCTCTCTCTCCCTCTCTCTCTCTGTCCCTCTCTTTCTCTGTCCCTCTCTCTCTATGTCCCTCTCTTTCTCTGTCCCTCTCTCTCTCTGTCCCTCTCTCTCTCTGTCCCTCTCTCTCTCTGTCCCTCTCTCTCTCTGTCCCTCTCTCTCTCTCTGTCCCTCTCTCTCTGTCCCTCTCTCTCTCTGTCCATCGCTCTCTCTGTCCATCTCTCTCTCTGTCCCTCTCTCTCTCTCTCTCTGTCCCTCTGTCTCTCTCTGTCCCTCTCTCTCTGTCTCTCTCTCTCTCTGTCCCTCTCTCTCTGTCTCTCTCTCTCTGTCCCTCTCTCTCTGTCTCTCTCTCTCTGTCCCTCTCTCTCTCTGTCCCTCTCTCTCTCTGTCCCTCTCTCTCTCTGTCCCTCTCTCTCTCTGTCCCTCTCTCTCTGTCCCTCTCTCTCTGTCCCTTTCTGTCCCTCTCTCTCTCTGTCCCTCTCTCTCTCTGTCCCTCTCTCTCTATGTCCCTCTCTCTCTATGTCCCTCTCTTTCTCTGTCCCTCTCTCTCTGTCCCTCTCTCTCTCTCTGTCCCTCTCTCTGTCCCTCTCTCTCTGTCCCTCTCTCTCTGTCCCTCTCTCTCTCTGTCCCTCTCTCTCTCTGTCCCTCTCTCTCTCTGTCCCTCTCTCTGTCCCTCTCTCTGTCCCTCTCTCTGTCCCTCTGTCTCTCTTTCTCTCTTCTCCCTCCCTCTCTCTCCCTCACTTACTTCTCTCTCTTCTCCCTCTCTATCTTCTCTCTCTTCTTCTGTCTGGTAGTAATTGGATATCTCTTCCTGTCTGAGATGTCAGATCTTGGCCTGAGGGACTGTTTAGTGCCTTCTCAGCACAGCAGCCTCTCAGTGAGCGTCTCAAACAGCACCCTAATCCCTATATGGTGCGCTATGGGTCCAGGTCCAAAGTAGTGCACTATATAGGGAATAGAGAGCCGTTGAGGACACACCAGCGTCTCTGATTTATTTGTTTCGTTGTGCTGTGTTCGTTCTCTCTCCTCTCTAAGTCCTGTAGAATGATTCTCCTGGGTTAAGATGTGTTAGGTCTCTCTCCTCTCTAAGTCCTGTGGAATGATTCTCCTGGGTTAAGATGTGTTAGGTCTCTCTCCTCTCTAAGTCCTGTGGAATGATTCTCCTGGGTTAAGATGTGTTAGGTCTCTCTCCTCTCTAAGTCCTGTAGAATGATTCTCCTGGGTTAAGATGTGTTAGGTCTCTCTCCTCTCTAAGTCCTGTAGAATGATTCTCCTGGGTTAAGATGTGCTGTTGACTGTATTGTTGTCTCTGATATTGGGCTGATTTTTACAGCATGGAACCCTTAAACCAGCATCAGTGTTTTAATAGACCTCACGCACGCACACACACTCTCTCTCTCTCTCTCTCTCTCTCTCTCTCTCTCTCTCTCTCTCTCTCTCTCTCTCTCTCTCTCTCTCTCTCTCTCTCTCTCTCTGTCTCTGTCTCTGTCTCTGTCTCTCTGTCTTTGTCTCTCTCACTCTGTCTCTGTCTCTGTCTCTGTCTCTGTCTCTGTCTCTCTCTCTCTCTCTCTCTCTCTCTCTCTCTCTCTCTCTCTCTCTCTCTCTCTCTCTCTCACACACACACAGATCAATAAAAACCCATTACAGACCAGCTTTAGTTCAAACAAGGCTGCTGTTGCAGCTTCAGCAGTACTGTTGATATAGCTCTGACTCTACCCAGAGTCCTCTATGTCCCTAGCTCTGACGGGCCTTCTCTACCCAGAGTCCTCTATGTCCCTAGCTCTGACTGGCCTTCTCTACCCAGAGTCCTCTATGTCCCTAGCTCTGACTGGCCTTCTCTACCCAGAGTCCTCTATGTCCCTAGCTCTGACTGGCCTTCTCTACCCAGAGTCCTCTATGTCCCTAGCTCTGACTGTCCTTCTCTACCCAGAGTCCTCTATGTCCCAAGCTCTGACGGGCCTTCTCTACCCAGAGTCCTCTATGTCCCTAGCTCTGACGGGCCTTCTCTACCCAGAGTCCTCTATGTCCCTAGCTCTGACGGGCCTTCTCTACCCAGAGTCATCTATGTCCCTAGAGACCTGCGGCAGCGTGTTCCTCTGTTAGAGACCTGCAGCAGCGTGTTCCTCTGTTAGAGACCTGCAGCAGCGTGTTCCTCTGTTAGACCTGCAGCAGCGTGTTCCTCTGTTAGAGACCTGTGGCAGCGTGTTCCTCTGTTAGAGACCTGCGGCAGCGTGTTCCTCTGTTAGAGACCTGCAGCAGCGTGTTCCTCTGTTAGAGACCTGCAGCAGCGTGTTCCTCTGTTAGAGACCTGCAGCAGCGTGTTCCTCTGTTAGAGACCTGCGGCAGCGTGTTCCTCTGTTAGAGACCTGCAGCAGCGTGTTCCTCTGTTAGAGACCTGCGGCAGCGTGTTCCTCTGTTAGAGACCTGCAGCAGCGTGTTCCTCTGTTAGAGACCTGCAGCAGCGTGTTCCTCTGTTAGAGACCTGCAGCAGCGTGTTCCTCTGTTAGAGACCTGCAGCAGCGTGTTCCTCTGTTAGAGACCTGCAGCAGCGTGTTCCACACAGAGACAGTCAGAGCTATAGCGCTGTTGTTTAGAGAACCAATGG